>NC_090249.1:61203560-61208560 GCF_037325665.1 Littorina saxatilis | reverse complement strand
ACACACACACACACACACACACACACACACACACACACACAAGGAACAACTAATCATAATAACAAAAGTGTTCCTGTCTCGAAACAATCTACACCAATAAACAACATGTACTAAAACAACCAAAAAGCTGACCCATGTGACTTATCGTTAGTGGCTATAATGGTAACTTGGTTCACGTGGAAAACCATCCTGTTAATCATCGCAGGTCTACCATGAGAGGACCAGTTTGCCACGACACATCCCAAAAATCAAGTCTGGTAGCTATTGGAATATCCAATATCCAATCAGAACGACGCTTTCATTCCATGGGAAAAGCCGACGAGATTACTGGACACATCCCAAAAATCCACAGTCTGGTAGTTATTGGAAGATCCAATCAGAACGACGCTTTCTTTCCATGTGAAAGCCTGATCAGATTTGTGATGTTGCCGTCGTAACAGTTACCACGGGAACAGAATTTAACAGGTTCCATCAGATAACCCCAATATCAAACACAATCAGCGTTTACAACACCTAATTAGACGGATCAAGATGTGGAACATTTCAGCACGTGTACGGGAACGTGTACGGGTAACGTCATCAAATCTAGTTTCTACGTCACGGGTTTGCCAAGATCTGCAGTCTTGGTGGGAGCAAAACAACGTATGCATTTAGAACATTGGAGAATAAAAGTGAGTCACGGGTGATGCAATATCTGCCCGAACGCGTACGGGTCTTCGCTACACGTCCGGGCATCTAGAACACTATATTGCTATTTCATATGTTATGTGGATTTCCATTGGTCAATTGGGCAAAACTGAGCTGAAAAAGTGATATCGACGACATTTCCGTCGATATCAGTTTTGATATCGACGACCTCTTTATTGCTTCCTCACTTCAAAAACAAAAACACCTAAATTTAAAAACAAACAAATATATATGAAAATGTAATGATCCCAGAATTTAGTTGAGCAAGTGACTAAAGACTTTTTGAAAGAAAAGACATTTTGAAATACTGAAAAGTACAAGAAAAGAGTGAACAAAAAGAAATAATAATCAGAGGGAGGGATATGGAACAGCCAAAACTGAGACAAATACTTTTGTAATTTCCTTACAGTAAATACAAAATGTCCAGAGAATTAGCAATATATCTAACATTGACTGACTGTGTGATGATATCTTCTGCTATTGGTCTGTTTCGACAGTGATATCAAAATCTCGACCTCCGGTCTCGATTTTGATATCACTGTCTCAACAGACCATAGCAGAAGATATCATCACACAGTCCGTCAATATTGGGTAGTAGTATCTTCACGTACGCGTACATGTCTTTGCTACACGTTCGATCATCTACAACTCTGTATTCACGACCACCGAGGTAGAACTAACAAAAGAGGACGATGAATCACTTTTCGCCTCGTTATAGTTTGGAGTTGACAAATCCTCCATCTAAAGATCTGTCTGCGCTAGTGCCAAAGTGCTGGTTGGCAAATGATGAATGCATGGTGGTGACAAAGTGCTGGTTGGCAAATGATGAATGCATGGTGGTGCCAAAGTGCTGGTTGGCAAATGATGAATGCATGGTGGTGACAAAGTGCTGGTTGGCAAATGATGAATGCATGGTGGTGACAAAGTGCTGGTTGGCAAATGATGAATGCATGGTGGTGTTAAAGTGCTGGTTGGCAAATGATGAATGCATGGGGGTGACAAAGTGCTGGTTGGCAAATGATGAATGCATGGTGGTGACAAAGTGCTGGTTGGCAAATGATGAATGCATGGTGGTGACAAAGTGCTGGTTGGCAAATGATGAATGCACGGTGGTGACAAAGTGCTGGTTGGCAAATGTTGAATGCATGGTGGTGACAAAGTGCTGGTTGGCAAATGTTGAATGCATGGTGGTGACAAAGTGCTGGTTGGCAAATGATGAATGCATGGTGGTGACAAAGTGCTGGTTGGCAAATGATGAATGCATGGTGGTGACAAAGTGCTGGTTGGCAAATGATGAATGCATGGTGGTGACAAAGTGCTGGTTGGCAAATGATGAATGCATGGTGGTGCCAAAGTGCTGGTTGGCAAATGTTGAATGCATGGGGGTGACAAAGTGCTGGTTGGCAAATGATGAATGCATGGTGGTGACAAAGTGCTGGTTGGTAAATGATGAATGCATGGTGGTGACAAAGTGCTGGTTGGCAAATGATGAATGCACGGTGGTGACAAAGTGCTGGTTGGCAAATGTTGAATGCATGGTGGTGACAAAGTGCTGGTTGGCAAATGTTGAATGCATGGTGGTGACAAAGTGCTGGTTGGCAAATGATGAATGCATGGTGGTGGCAAAGTGCTGGTTGGCAAATGATGAATGCATGGTGGTGACAAAGTGCTGGTTGGCAAATGATGAATGCATGGTGGAGACAAAGTGCTGGTTGACAAATGAAATGTTGAATGCATGGTGGTGACAAAGTGCTGGTTGGCAAATGAAATGTTGAATGCATGGTGGTGACAAAGTGCTGGTTGGCAAATGAAATGTTGAATGCATGGTGGTGACAAAGTGCTGGTTGGCAAATGAAATGTTGAATGCATGGTGGTGACAAATTGTGGAACAGCTTTTTGTGCTTTCACCTGACGGGGAATCAGACATGCGGTTGTTGATGACTGTGTGTGTGTGTATGTGTGTGTGTGTTTGTGTGTGTGTGTGTGTGTGTGTGTGTCTGTGTGTGTTCGTGTGTGCGTGTGTGACGCTCCGTCTAGAACATTTGTACACAGTCGACACTGGAATCTGGCCGACCAAACAAAGTTTGACAGAACTACACATTTCAACAAGCATTATTTTCTTATTACACATTTCCAAATGCACTTGACAACTGTTTTCAGTGTTGTTTTGTCATCACACAGTCTCGTGACACATACGGGCCAGATGAACTGACTAAAAAAAGGTTTCATGTGCCTGTGGAATGCCAATTGATACGATTCAGAAAATAAACCACAAATACACACAATATCAGAACCAGAAATACAAACGCAGTCCCACGAAAAAAACCAAAGTCAGCAAGTATAGAAAGTGGTGACTCACAAACACCAAAGTCAGCAAGTATAGAAAGTGGTGACTCACAAACACCAAAGTCAGCAAGTATAGAAAGTGGTGACTCACAAACACCAAAGTCAGCAAGTATAGAAAGTGGTGACTCACAAACACCCCCCGACCCCGACCCCCAGTGTGTGAGTCAGATAGTACTGGAAGGCCAGTGCTGACAAAGTGCTGGTTGGCAAATGATATAAAAGGTATAAAAATCAATATAGGTAACTCACTGTCATACACCTGGTCACGAGCAGCAGCTATGCACATTTGAGCACAGGACAGAAAAATAAAGAAGAAGATAGGTGAGGGGGGGGGGGGGGGGAGGGGGGTGCAACGGGAAATTTCATGATACGTCTGACTGTTGGTGGAATTATGTGATAACGACTGTGTGTTGCAATCATTTCATGTTCAACAATAGTTAGGATAACGCACTATCAATTCACCTTCATCTGTTGGAGTTGCGTATGCTCGCTGCTGTGTTTTGCAATCATGAAATCTTCTCTTTGTCTTACAAATGTATACACAATGCAAACATATTGATGGATAAGTATTTCTCTACTATTTTTACACGTCTATTCTCTCGGCCAACATCGCGCATTGCCCAACCATGCTACGATAGGAATTGCATGGCTTCGATACCATGCTCTTGTGAAAACAAAAGGATCTCTCTCTCTGTCTCTCTGTATCTCTGTCTCTGTCTCTGTCTCTGTCTCTGTCTCTCTCTCTCTCTCTCTCTCTCTCTCTCTCTCTCTCTCTCTCTCTCTCTCTCTCTCTCTCTCTCTCTCTCTCTCTATCATTGTGTGTTTGTGCGTCCCAAGGACCGATTGTAAGAAAAGGTATAGCCTTAAATCTGCAGGGTTTAGCCTGGAAGAAAAAGACAATGGGACATTTGTCCCCCTCAACCAAATGTTGATGGGACATTACATAGTCCAAGGCAAAACGCACAAAGCAGGTTAGGTGGTGCCAAAATACTTTTGTCAAAAGATGCAAAATAATGATATTTGGTTCCATATATGATGATATGAGAATTTGCCAGTGTATCAGGTCAGTGTGTGCTCGTGTTTCGATCGATATCGCCTCTTTTGGCAGTTTTCACAACGGTAAACGCGCAAGTGCAGATACTTTGCAGGATTGCTTGAATACTCATGAATTACATTTTAAAAGCCAATCACAGCGCATTTCACAAACTCGCAAGTTCCTCGGCTTGGCGCACGTTTTTGCTCAGGTCATTCCGAACACTGTATTCCCGTGAATAGTGTCCATGGGTCGGCGCAGTGGTACGTAATCTCAGTGCGCCCTTTGACGCACTGAAGGGAATTCCAATGGGACATTTTGAGATGTTATGCGCCCATGGCGCAAGGCGCAATGGTAAATGAAACCCTGAATCTGTATCCTTGTAAAATAAAGTTCAAATCAATTCTCTCTCCCTGTGTGTGTGTGTGTGTGTGTGTGTGTGTGTGTGGTGTGTGTGTGGTGTGTGTGTGTGAGTGTGTGTGTCTGACTGTCTCTCTCTGTCTGTCTCTCTCTCCATCTCTGTCTCTCAGTGTCTCTCTCTCTCCCTCCATCTCTCTCTCTGTCTCTCCCTCCATATCTGTCTCTCTCTCTCCCTCAATCTCTGTCTGTCTCTCTCTCCCTCCATCGCTGTCTCTCTCTCTCTCCCTCCATCTCTGTCTCTCTCTCCGAGTCTCTCTCCCTCCCCCTCTCTCTCTCTCTCTCTCTCTCTCGAACGTGATAGCGACCAGGTGTCGTACCTTCTTTACAACCTCTGTCCATATTGATTATTCAAACTTCTTGTTTGGACCCAGTACAGTGACACTCGTCACAACACCGTCTCTTGGTCTTTTCCACATAGCCAAATAATTGTCTTTGTGTTAGCTAAGCCAGAAAATCAGATACCGAGGCTTCAGATTATGCTTCCAACCGAGCTCCTTCCTGAAAATGCTTCATC
>NC_090249.1:61196951-61203360 GCF_037325665.1 Littorina saxatilis | reverse complement strand
TAGGGAGGGAAAACGGTTATCAGTATAACTCTGAAGACAACTTAGGGCGAGGCACGTAATCCCTTTCCTCTCTACATTGTGGTCGATAAAACCACAATTAGACTTCACTTACTCAGGTAAGCTCGTCATAATTATGTAATTTTATCTCCCACAATTCCGAGAGGAATGGGTCACGTGAGACTTTAAAGTCTGCAACATTTACACCCTAGCACTGTCGATGAATTGAAATACATATAAACCTACCCCAATTCTTCATGACAGAACAGCCTGTCCAAAACTCCTCCCACTGTCCACTGGTTTCTTGTAAAAAGTTGTGAAGGTGTTAGCCCGACGCCAACCAACAGTCTTCAGAATGGTTGCCAGAGGAATTTTACTTGCAGCTTTACTAGATGCAGCGGAACGAGTTGAATGCGGCGTAAATATTGTCATGTCAATACCCGCTTTTTGTAATCCAATCTTTGTCCATCGACGGATAGTATCTCTCGACACCGCTTTGTGAGGGGCTGTCCAACTGATAAAGAGTCTCGTTTCCGTTCCTCTAAATGCACGAGTTCTTTTGACATATTGTTTCAAATAATGTACAACACAAATTGCCAAATCAGACGGAAAAGCACAAAATACCACTTCATTCTGATGTTTGTTTGGGCCAGAAGTTTTGAGCAAATCCCCAAACCTACATCGTACATCTTCCTTTGTCCAACTCATGTTACGCAAGTCCATCAACCAAATCGCCTGTCCCCTTTGACTAGAGACCAACAAGCACAACAGCACAGTTTTAAGCGTCAATTGCGCCAGCGATAAAAATTTTGCCGGTGACCATTCTTTTAAAAAATTTAGCACTAGATTAGCGTCCCAGGTCACACAAGTACGGGGCAAAGCTGGCCGTCTGTTGAAAGCTCCTTTCAAAAACTTCTTCACCAGTGGATGACAACCCACTGAACAATTATCCTGAAGGGACAATGCGGAAACAGCGCTTCGTGCCATGTTCAAACTGCTGTATCCTTTGCCTTCTTGGAACAGTTTCGTTAAAAACCTTATCAACTCATGTGGAGAGGCACAAAAGGGATCTCTATCCCGTTCAAGGCAATGCTGAAGCCAGCGTTTGAAATATGACTCGTAGTTACGCTTCGTACCCTCTCTCCAGGCTGACATGATAATGTCTGTTGCTTCATCCTGAATTCCCTGTTTCTGGAGGGCTGTCCGGACAAGGAACATGCTACTAGTTTCATCTTCTTCAGTAGTGGATGGTGCTCCCCTGTCAGTGGATGACTGAGTAAGTTTTCTTTTCGGGGCAACATGACCGGCAGTTCTACTAGTAGACGCAACAGTTTCGTGAACCACACTTGCGTTGTCCATAATGGCACCACCAGCACACACTCCGCCTCTAAGACTTCTATCCTTTGGAGCACTCGTGGAATGAGACTGAAAGGCGGAAAACAAAACGCCTTGAACAATGACCAGTCTAAGGAAAATGCATCAATGGCAAATGCATCTGGGTCAGGTTTCCATGAAACATACTTTCTTAACTGTGCGTTAACACGAGAAGCAAATAAGTCTACATCACAGAGACCAAACCGATTGATGACTTCTGCAAACACTTGTGTGTCCAAATGCCATTCAATGTTGTGTCTATCTACACGGGATTCTGCATCTGCCTCTATATTTAGGCAACCCGGTAAGTGTGTTGCTGTTACACAATTACTATGTGATAAGCACCACAACCAAATGTCTCTGGCAATGTCGTTGCACAAAACTTTTGTGCTGCCCATGTTATTAATACAAGCAACAGTGGTGCTATTGTCTGTAAGTAACTGAATGTAAGAGTGACATAATCCCCTGCAAAGGGATTTCAAGGCAAAATAAGCTGCTTTAAGTTCCAAACAGTTAATATGTTCAAAAGCTTCTTCCTTGGTCCACATTCCACCTGTGGTGCTACCCTGACACTCCGCCCCCCACCCTATTTTCGAAGCATCTGATTTTACTATTACAGTAGGTATGCCTCTGCTAACAGGGGAAGGATATTGCTTTACATTATCAATCCACCAGAGAAGGTCTGAACGAACTTGTTCTGAAACCACAAGTTCTGCATCAAAGTCACCTTTCCTAACAGCAAGGGCTTCATTTTTTGCGATCTCTAATCGTTTAAAAAAGAGAGGTGCAATCCAAACACCCGGTTGGGCAGCCACTAAATATCCGATAACTTCAGCCAACTGCCTAATTGTACATTTCTTTCTTCCAGCCAAATCAGCGCACTTAGTACGAATTTTATCAACTGTCCGGGGGGTCAGAGAAACTAACATGTTCTGAGAATCAAGCTGAAACCCTAAAAACTCAATGCATTGAGTAGGTGTAAATACCGACTTCACAGGATGCACAGTAAAGCCCAAACGATCCAACAAAGCACATGTATCTAACACTGCTGCCTGGCATTCTTCAAAAGTGTCTCCTTGCAAAAGGGTATCATCAATGTATATCAGAAGGGTATGGCCAGATAAACGTAAGTGGGCCAATACAGGCTTTAGTAGTTTCGTGAAAATGCGGGGAGAATCACGATATCCCTGTGGAAGAGCCAGGAACTCAAAAGTTTTGCCATGAAACTGAAATCTGAAATATTTTCTGAACTTGTGAGCGATGCGTATGGAGAAATATGCATCTTTTAGATCAACTGAGGCAAAAAAGCAATCTTTTTTCATTAATGACACTGCGTTTTTTAATGTATCCATCTTGAAGTGAATCTTTTCAATTGTCTGATTCAAATTTTTTAGGTTTAAAATCACCCTTTGACTACCATCTTTTTTCTGACGCAAGAAAATACTGGATAAAAGTTGATCTGGCCGTTGATCCACCTCTTGAACAATCTGTTTCTCCACTAACTTCGCTACCTCATTAACCACTAGCTCATCCTCGGAAGAAGAAAATCTAATTTCTTTCCTGTCTGGAATGTGTTCACCAGTGATCATAAATTCAATTTCAATTCCTGCGACTTGCTGAAGGATCCATCTATCAGAGGTTAACTGTCTCCAACTATTCAAATGATCAGCAACTTTTCCACTATGAAAGTTCTCAGGAGTATTCACAAAATTTGAACTGACCTGTTCCCTAAAAATAGAAACCGCTGGCGCACAAATATCAGATTCTAATCCCGTTTTGTTTTCTTGGAGGGAATCCCGCTCTGTTGGGAGTGGAACTTGGGAGAGAATTTGTGTCCTGTCTGTCGGTTGGAGACACCTCTTCTCTGCTGGTACTGTTGTCTCTGCTGAAACTGTTGTCGAGGTCGCCCTTGGTAGAACTGACGACCTCTGGTGGCGTTTTTTGAAAGGGGCTGTGACAGTGTGGATGATAATTTCCTGTTCTTCACTGCATCGTCGACCCTTTTCGCTAGATCCTCCCCAAACAAAAACTCGTTAGACGTCAGTTTGAAATTTAGCTGCGCATTGCATAAGGCCCTGCAGTCTTGGCTAAGTGTCGGCCTGAGTGCTTCGCGCCGCACTTGTGACAGGTCCTTGTGTGAAGCCATAAGAAGTCGAGCCGCATCGGCCAGTTTGCTAAAGCTGTCACGCTCACTCAACTTCCGACTTGCTGGTTTTTCTTTGAGGTCGGACATAAGCTGAGCGATAATTTTCAGTGTACAACCTACTTGTTCCTGAACAAAGGACAGGTTCGAGTCTCTTTTCTTTGCGAACTTGTCTAACAGTTTGCCATCTAATTCACGATTGAGAGTCGGCGTTCGAAGCGACGTGACATTTTTGGGCCGCGGATAGTTCTGAAGAGTGTCTCGCACACGTGCCCGATCTGATGGAAGAAGAAGTCCTTCCTCAAAACGATCTGCCAGAGATGGATGAATCCCCTCGCCAACTGTATCCACTACTATGCCTGCGTCAAAATCATTGTCCGAAGCAACATCCGTGTCTTCAGCCGAATCAAACTCATTTTCGAACTGCTCATGAGCAAATCTAACCGAAGCACCGTCTTCTCCATCCGCTTGCGACTCTTGCGCCGAACTGCTTTCGGTTCCGTGCGACTCGGTTCCACGCGATGTTGAAGCAACAGGCGTCGCATTAAGTTTACCAACTTTCTCCAAATCAGATAGTCTGCCAGACAAGGCAGTCATTGTCTCCAAAATTTTGTCTATTTTCAGAGTAACTTCACAATCACGTGGGCCAGACGAGCTCTTCTCTATTGAAAGAGACTTATCAACTCCCGTCTTTTCTGACGGTATCACTTCAGAAGGTTGTGCTTTCGCCGGTTTCTTGCCGGTTTTCTTCCCGCCAGCAGCACATTCACCACCTCCCGAGTCCGCCATATTCCGAACAAAACCCACACGCAAAAGTTATATTGATTCCTGCGGACAAGCAAGCGCACCCGTTACAGTATGAAAACAATTTAAAATCCACTGCAAAGATTTTCAAATCTTCAATGGATTAGTGCCCAGCCTTAGCACAGCGGACCTTCTGTGGCCCATAGTTCGCCTCAGGCGATAGTAATTGCTGTAATCGAGACAGCTGCTGAAAAAACAAAGAGGCTGCTTCAGCAAATCGTGACTGACTATGTCAGCAAATCGTGACTGACTGTGTCAGCAAACGTGTACTTCATTTCCGTAGCCAAAATAATATGTCATCCTACCAAAACAAGTCACAATTCCGACTGACCTTAGGTCACACGTGCAAAAACAAGTAACGATCCCAACTGACCCAAATATAGTAGGTCACACCTGCAAAAACAATGAACGCGCCGACTGACGCCTAACATTTCCATGTGTAATTAGCTTCGACGAATAAAATTCATACGCGAAACAACAAGTTCCCGGTTCAAAAAACCAACAAACACCGAAAACTCCAAACTGTTTCCTTACCTTGCAAGTTGACACAATGATAAACAATCAAAATAGTCAATACACTTCAACTAACCTACAACTAAAACTTGTACAGAGAAAGGTTAGAGGAAAATGAAAGCAAAGCAAGAGAGACAGTGCACCAACACACGTCTTCACAGGACGGAAACCATTCGTTCAGTGACGTATTCCCGCGTTCTATCTCACGTGACCCATTCCTCTCGGAATTGTGGGAGATAAAACGGTGGGTTCTCTCTGCAGCAGTCAGTATGGTCACACACACGTACAAGGTCACACAGTCACAGCACGTTCCCTTTTCCACACCAAACACTTGGAATACTGGTGATTCTAGAAATCTGGACAGCAGTCGGAAAATCAACAGGTTAACAGAAGTGACCTGAAGAAATGTCGCACAGTCACTTAAAACGCTCAGCTTTCCATACTACCCAGAACTGGTGATTGTGGAAGACTTGCTACAGCTAGATCAACAGGTCGCCAATGTCTCAACAGGTCGCCAATGTCAGTTTACGCCCGACAACCCTGGTGATTCCACAAAACGTGAACACCACAGAATAGATCACGAGGTCGACAAAGACTGATCACACCAGATAATCAGACTTCAGACTGCTCCAGATGGTCAACGATTATACTGGTGATCACAGAAACTCTTGACATCAGTCAACAGGTCAACAAGATCACTCTGATCGCGCGGCAAGAAACCTTGACATCAATCAACAGATCGACGTAATTATGACCACACAGAAACACAAGTAACCTCGACACACTCGTCTCTCAGCACTCAACAGGTCTATGTGATCGTAAGAAAGCTCTCGACATCAATCAACACATCACTCATTACACACCAACAAGACTTATGTCAACCAATCCCCTTGATCACACAGCGAGAAGAATCACCATCAGTGAAAGAGTCAACAGATCGCTCTGATTACACTCCAACAAAACTTGACATTTCTCTCCGCGACAGCATTCAACAGGTCAGTGTGATCACGAGCGGCGATTATTCCCCTCCCTCTCTCCCCGAGCAAACACAGAGAAGCGACGCTGTCACGCTAGCACCAGTCGCTGCAGTCGCGCCGTACAACAAGCGCTCTCTTGCACGACCGACAGTTCCAGAAGCACTCAGCAACACAGACGTTTACCGACTCGGTCCAATAATCATATCAGGAGATGAGTGTGGGCTAGTACCAGATTACTGCAACCCAAACCTCAGACTCTGCAGCGGCACAACGTGTGCCGATGTGGTACTGTTGCTCTTTTGGTTTCGATCACTTGCGAAAACTCAACCATAGAAGCACAATGACAGGTTTTGTGATCGCGCTACTTGTTTAAATCTGTTTTAAAAACTCAACCTTATAAGGAGCATACCGTGTGTCGGTGTGCTTACTCTTGTGGGTTGAGCTTTGGAACCACTCACCCTCAGACAAGCACAACAATGAACTATGCTTTCGAAATTGCTTGCTGACTCTAAAACTCAACCTCAGACTAGCACAACAATGTACTATGCTTTCGTAATTGCTTGCTGACTCTAAAACTCAACCTCAGACTAGCACAACAATG
>NC_090249.1:61141951-61191951 GCF_037325665.1 Littorina saxatilis | reverse complement strand
CACTGTTCTTTCATCTTGACATATGTCTGACAAGAAACCAATGAGGATGCAGGGGAACGCCCTTTTTAGACACCCCCCCCCCCCTCCCCCCATTTGTGAAAAGCAGGTTCTAAAAAGGAGGAATCTCAAAACGAGGTAAATTTACAGAGGTTATGAACAGGACATTTGAAAAAGCAAGGTCATAACACTAACAGGGAAGACGTCTTAGATTGGAGGTTCCACTGTACAAGACGAATGATATATACATACTGTTCCACTGTACAAGACTAATGATATACATACTGTTCCACTGTACAAGACTAATGATATACATACTGTTCCACTGTACAAGACGAATGATATACATACTGTTCCACTGTACAAGACTAATGATATACATACTGTTCCACTGTACAAGACTAATGATATACATATACTGTTCCACTGTACAAGACGAATGATAAACATACTGTTCCACTGTACAAGACGAATGCTGTTCCACTGTACAAGACGAATGATATACATACTGTTCCATTGTACAAGACGAATGATAAACATACTGTTCCACTGTACAAGACGAATGATATACATACTGTTCCACTGTACAAGACGAATGATATACATACTGTTCCACTGTACAAGACGAATGATATACATACTGTTCCACTGTACAAGACGAATGATAAACATACTGTTCCACTGTACAAGACGAATGATATACATACTGTTCCACTGTACAAGACTAATGATATACATACTGTTCCACTGTACAAGACGAATGATATACATACTGTTCCACTGTACAAGACGAATGATATACATACTGTTCCACTGTACAAGACTAATGATATACATACTGTTCCACTGTACAAGACGAATGATAAACATACTGTTCCACTGTACAAGACGAATGATATACATACTGTTCCACTGTACAAGACTAATGATATACATACTGTTCCACTGTACAAGACTAATGATATACATACTGTTCCACTGTACAAGACTAATGATATACATACTGTTCTATTGTACAAGACAAATGATATACATACTGTTCCACTGTACAAGACGAATGATATACATACTGTTCCACTGTACAAGACGAATGATACACATACTGTTCCACTGTACAAGACGAATGATACACATACTGTTCCACTGTACAAGACAAATGATATACATACTGTTCCACTGTACAAGACGAATGATATACATACTGTTCCACTGTACAAGACAAATGATATACATACTGTTCCACTGTACAAGACGAATGATACACATACTGTTCCACTGTACAAGACGAATGATACACATACTGTTCCACTGTACAAGACAAATGATATACATACTGTTCCACTGTACAAGACGAATGATATACATACTGTTCCACTGTACAAGACAAATGATATACATACTGTTCCACTGTACAAGACTAATGATATACATACTGTTCCACTGTACAAGACGAATGATATACATACTGTTCCACTGTACAAGACAAATGATATACATACTGTTCCACTGTACAAGACTAATGATATACATACTGTTCCACTGTACAAGACGAATGATAAACATACTGTTCCACTGTACAAGACTAATGATATACATACTGTTCCACTGTACAAGACGAATGATAAACATACTGTCAAAAGTTACAAGACTAACGATATACATACCGTTGAAAGTTACAAGACTTATGATAAACATACCGTTGAAAGTTACAAGACTAATGATAAACATACCGTTGAAAGTTACAAGACTTATGATAAACATACCGTTGAAAGTTACAAGACTAATGATAAACATATCGTTGAAAGGGGGGGGGGGGGGGGGGGGGGGGGGGAGAGAGAATGCACAAAATCAAAAACCTCTATACTTGAAGATGTTTGGTTGTATCACTCTTGCTAGGGTGTCTACAAAAACAAGTGGTAAACACATTTCAAAAAGGGTTTATAGAAGCTCCTATAAGCTTAAACAAAATCTTAAAATTGGAGATGCACAAAAGTAAAAAATCTTGTAAACTTTCATCTTGATTTATCCCAAAGATTTTGAGTCATGTTTTGAAAATCGAATATAGTGCATGAGTGCCATTGAACAGCTTTCCCACAATCCCGAATTCTATTTTTAGTAATGGATATTCCCAAGGAAAGGTGAAAGGGCAAACGTATCATCGCGTGTCGACTGCTGGTAATAGTACTTAGCTGCTTCTATTATGATAGGCTTCTGATACTGTTGAAAGTTACAAGATTAACAAAATACATAACGTTGAAAGTTACAAGACTAATAAAATACATACCGTTGTAAGGGAAGACATGGTGTTCTCAAAGAAGTCATCTTTCTTCTCTGGTTCGACAGTAGACCCGAAACCAACGTATTTTCCTCCTTGGCTTGGGGGCAGATTACTGAAAAACACACAACACATAATCATTGTAATCATTCCCTTGCGTCTTCACTGCAAGCCGCTGAATATTTAGTCAAGACAAGTGGTGTGTCATTAGTGTTTGTTTGTGCCCTTAAAAGACCACTTTCTTTCTTTCTTTATTTGGTGTTTAACGTCGTTTTCAACCACGAAGGTTATATCGCGACGAGGGAAAGGGGGGAGATGGGATAGGGGAAAGGGGGGAGATGGGATAGAGCCACTTGTTAAGTGTTTCTTGTTCACAAAAGCACTAATCAAAAAATTGCTCCAGGGGCTTGCAACGTAGTACAATATATGACCTTACTGGGAGAATGCAAGTTTCCAGTACAAAGGACTAAACATTTCTTACATACTGCTTGACTAAAATCTTTACAAACATTGACTATATTCTATACAAGAACCACTTAACAAGGGTAAAAAGTGAAGAATTTTATGGGTGAGAAAAGGAAAGTAAAAGGACTTTGGGGAGGCAGAAATAGAGAAGAAACAAGAAAAAGATCCTAATTAGGTTCACGGCATCGAGAGTGATGCGACCTTCTCTCAGAAGTTAGTAGAGAAGGCTCCCCCATCCACCACCCGAGGGACGCGCCTCTACGCCAATTAGGGGGCGCGAGGTTAAAAGACCACTGGTTCAATATATATATTTGTGAACGTAACGTTTTGTTTTGACAATAATTAAACGTTCCAACGACTTACCTTTCTGGGTTTTTTATTCTAAATGTTGGAACGTTGGCAGTCTGTTTTGTTTTTGGATTTTTACACAACACATGCATTTTGTGTATTGATTGCAAAATGCATAAACTATTAACAGTACCTGAATGCTGAAATCCATAAAAGCAAGACAGATTTTCATTTCATGAATGGTCCTTGCAATGTAATTAAATGTAATCTACTCGTATCTACATGTTCTCAGTTTAAAAAAGTAGTTGGTGTTCACTGGAACTGCAGGGGAAAGATCCACTGGTACATGTTTGGTTAAAAGTAATCAAACATTGCTCTCTCTCTATTTCTCTCTCTCTCTCTAAAATAAAATTTGATTTGATTTGATTTGATCTCTCTATTTCTCTAACTCACAACCACATACAGTCTTGTTCAAAACTTCATACACACAAGAAAAAAAACCCACATATGGGCATGTTACTATTTTACACATCTAGTTGACTGTTGAATACACACAAACATCTCTCTCTCTCTCTCTCTCTCTCTCTCTCTCTCTCTCTAAAACAGCACTCACTCTGGTCTGGACGCGTTTTCAGCCTGCACTCTTGAGAAGAACTCACCCTTATGCCTGTCTACATATTCCCTGCAACATATGAGAAAATCAATGTATGAACTCCACTATAAACTGTAAAATATTCACAAGACAACAAGGAAAATGTTCACAGAAGATACATACACCAACACAAAAAATATGAACGAAAATGAAAAAGGTTTATAATTTTTGAAGTTGGTGTTTGTATCTGGTTTGTACAGTATCTGGTTAGTACATTTACATTGTCATCTTGTGCTAATTCTTCTCACCTGCAGACTCTTGTTCCATACTTGTCAAATTGTGTCTTTAAGGGCAGACCGGGTAGGCAAAATGAGTTATTTTTGGTCTCATACACCTTTTTGGGGTTGTTGCATTTTTCACACCTTTGAACATCCTGGAATGCATTCAATAATCTGCTTTTGTCATTTTAGACATGTATTCATGTAAATAAAACCATTTTCAAACCGATGTTTTGTTGTTTTTGTCTGTGTTTTATCAAAAAAATCGAAAAAATGGTCAACTTTGGATACTCCGTGCTGGTAAATGTGCGCACATGACATGACCCTTCGCTGTTCAAACTGTGTGGAAATTTCCGTTCTTCAAGATGACGTCATCACCGTTGGGGAATTTCCGTTGACATAGGCACAAAGAGAGAGAATCCGTTCCAACCGAAACCCCGGAATTAATATATGCAAATATATGTAGGTCAAAGGCATTTGGCGCAAGCGCAGTAGACAACTTATCAGTCCCCCGGTGTCAACAAATCCATGACGTTTTCACCGATTCAGCAGCATTTTTCAAAGTTTTGAGCTGCGGAGAACAACCCTAACATTGGAAATGTTCGGCATAGTGGCAAGAAATATCAGAGAAAGATGAACCAGCAGCAGCGAACAGTAGAAGGAAGTAACAACACTCCGAAATGAACCAACATTATCGTATTGAAGCAGACGACATTCTAAGATTCTTGACTCGACGAGGTGGGTTTTGCTTCTTTCTCTTTTCGATCTTGTTTGTTTGACAACGTGATTTATTGCACATTGTTATGTTGTTGTTGTCGTAAGAATGTGTTAGGGTTTGCAGGTAAATGATAAACAGTTTGTGTCTGAAGTATTTTGCGTGTTTCTTGATCCAATTTACTGACCATGCCGCCGCCGCAACCCCCCCCCCCCTCCCTCCCTCCCTCAATCATCTCTGTGATATCGTCTTCACAACCCCTATTTTATTGTTCTTCGCTGGCCAGTCCTTGAGAGCTTACTATGGTGTAACATGTCATCATTATTCTTTGTCTGGGGTCAAACTGAGAAGCAGCATCTGAGCGATGTACGACTGACACAGTTTCTGTTTCTGGTCATTGACCGTAGGAAAATAAGTACCCTACTAGAGAGCGTTCTCTAATTCTAAAGGATTGGTTTACACCAGCATGGCTGACCAACCTATCATTGACAGCAATATTGTTGTCAAATCTTTTCCATTAACTAAGGAATAAAAAAATAGATCCAATTTACTTCACCAAAGAAAAAAAAAGAGTTAAACTAAAGGACTGGGGATGCAACTCATGAATCAAAAGCATAAAGATCACCTGCAAACAGTGCTAGGTTTAGGAAATCTGAAAATGTATACACACACACAGAACACACACACACACACACACACACACACAAAACAGACAACAGACAAGAAACAAGCAAATACATAGCAAGTGTGATGAAATAAATTAATTTTAAAAGAAAAATAAGAAAAGAAAGAAAGAAAGAAAGAAAATAATTCAGCTAGTTTCAGTATTAGTTCCTGTGTGTATGTGATTGTGTGGTTACTCAAATCCCATAGTAAACTTGACATGTAAATTTTGTGATAGGGGCCAATTAATGAATGTCTTTTGTGTGTGTGTGTGTGTTCGTCAACCGACATATGTGGGTACGAGCCGCTGAGGTGGTTGTAAGAAAACCCGCCTGGTTCAGTGGTTGGGGGCTGATTGGGATTTCTGATTTACCGGCCTAGCCAAAAAGTTGAGGTACACCCCATGTAACATGGTCATTTGCAAAATAAAGTACAAGCACTTGTTGACGTTTATATTGAGTCTTAAATTTTGCAGCTTATTACAAACAAAAACCATGGACAGTTGTATCAAATATTAAATCAGTGTTTGTGTATTTATTAGGTTGGAGCAAGGGGAGAGCCAGTCCTCCTGTGGTGGCAGCGAGGAGAAAGATTGACCTGATGGAAAAGTTTGCTAAACCGGAACTACCCTCTTCCACAGCAGAAACATCAGCTTTGCCATCTTCTGACCAACCATAAGAAGATACAGATACTTTGCCATCTTCTGACCCATCACAAGCAGATATGGATACTGGTACTGTGCAACGTCACTCCGCTGACATGTGTTGGGCTTTTGTCAACATTGATCAGCTCAATCTATTGCTGAAAGGTCTATATCCTGTACTGAATGCTTGTCTGATAGCAGTCTGATTATGAAAGAAGGTGATGCATGCCCAAGGATTTGCACAGGCCCTGCATCTGGAGTGCATATGAGTGTCCATTCAAGTCTGCAGTTGTTTACTCTTCTCCCGGTGTTTGCAACGCTTCGGGTGGTAAAGTTGCATTTTAAATAATCCGCGTATGACCATGTTGGTACATGGAAAGGGACATTCAGCTTTACAGAAATTTGCTGCAGTGTTAGGATTGAGCACAGAAATACTGTAATTAAAATGTTGCAACTTTTGAATGGCTTGATAGCTTTGTTCCATTTGTGTATATATAATTATGTAATGTTGTTGATGATTTGTGAAGCATCATTTCTATGCAATGGAATAAGAAATCAGTGCATCCGTTGGGTTTTTATGAGTCTGACAGTTTGGTTCTGATCAATATTTTCATATCAGCACAAACACAGATAATTGACTTTTTTAATGTTTTCATATGATTAATTTGATTATCAAATCATTTCCCCCTCATAGTTAAAGTGTTATTCTGGTTAAAAAAAAAACCACCCCATTAATTCAAGCTCTACTGTGGTACTAGTTTACCGGGGTACTAGTGAGACTCTTTTACATGCTGTTTTCTCTACATGTAATTTGAGACAAAATGTGGTAATTAAAATGTTGTAACTTTTGAATGGCAAGATGGATTTGTTCCAATTTTGTATATGTTGTTTATGATTTGTGAAGCACCATTTCTGTGCATGGAATAAGAATACAGTGGATTCCTTGTGTTTTTATGAGTCCGACAGTTTCGTTTTGATTCATATCTGCACTAACATAGATGAGTTTTCAAATGATTTTTTTTAAAAAGTCTGGATAATTTGATCGTCAAATCATTTCCCCATCATAGTAAAGTGGTTATTCTTATAAAAACATATCAATTCAGGCTGCACTGTGCTACTAGTTTGAGGTACTGGTTGGAATCTTTCAAATGCTGTTTTCTCTGAATGTAATTTTCAGACAAACATCTGTAATTAAAATGTTGCAACTTTTGAATGGCTTGATGGATTTGTTTCATTTTTGTATATGTTGTTTATGATTTGTAAAGCGTCAGTTTTGTGTATGGAATAAGAGTTAAGTGCATTGGTTGGGTTTTTATGAGTCTGACAGTTTGGTTCTGATTCATGTTTTCATATCGGTACAAACAAAGATGGCTGTTTTCATATGATGTATATAAAAAAAATCCTGATAATTTGATTGTCAAATCCTTTTCCCTACATAGTAAAGTGGTCATTCTGATAAAAACATATGAATTCAGGGTGCACTGTGCTACTGGTTTTTTTATGTACTGGTTCAAATCTTTAAAATGCTGTTTTCTCTGAATGTAATTTTCAGACAAAACGCTACAATTAAAATGTTGCAACTTTTGAAAGGCTTGATGGATTTGTTCAGTTTTTGTATATGTTGTTTATGAGTTGTACAGCATCAGTTCTGTGTATGGAATAAGAGTTCAGTGCATTGGTTGGGTTTTTATGAGTCTGACAGTTAGGATTTCATGTATTTTTCTTATCAGAACTGAACCGGTAACTGAAAATGCTAAATTAAAATAATATATTGCTTAGAAATGCTTTTCGATACACAGAATTATTAAACACACACATATTGCTGCAAAGAAGAAAAATTGGATCAAAACATGCACTGGTTCACAAACTGCAACATTTTAAAATAAGCACATTTTATAACGTTTTTCTCACATTTTGGTGAATAAAACCCCCAAAAATTGCTTTTCACTCAAAATTTAAAATGGTTTCCCTTAATTAGGTTATTCTGCTTGCAAAAATCAAACAAGCAGCAAGCTGTTTCCAAAATAAAAAAAAAAAGTGCTTGCCTACCCTGTCCCCCCTTAACTGGAATTTTGTGTATGTAAACACAACTCTTTCTCTTTCATTTTGAAATTAGTATCTCTACATTCTTGTTTCACACCAATCTTCAAAACTATCTGGATACTTCTCCATGCCAAGAAAAATGTTTGGAATGTAAATTTGTTCTCAACAAATACTTCACTAATCAATATAATCAAACTTTAGGAATTGTGTAATCAATGACAACAAACATGGAGTTTGATGTGTCACTAGTTCCTAAATACAGGTAGGCTACTCTGCTCAGAACGTCAATCTGCAACTCTGTTGGTCTCCTGGATGCGGTTACTTCCCTTAGATCAGACACTGGACTGAGAAATCTGCTGATTAGCATTGTTTGCTTTCTTTCAACTTTATCACTGTTTCTGTCATGTAAATACTCATCAATTTGACTGTAAACTTACATTTTTGAAAGTTAATTTCAACATTATCATGAGATTTTTTTCTCAGACTCTCGCTTTAAATCACAATGTATCGACTGAACACGGGATTTCTCTTCTTTGAGCCATGTGACATCAGAGGCCTACTAAATCTCATATTTAGGTGGCTGCAGATCCTCTCTCTCTCTCTTTCTGCATGTGTGTGTGCGTTCAATCTTAAATAAATAAAAGGTATTCTGAAAATGCTATCTTCCAGAACACTGACTGTCTTCAAATGTGTAAAATGTGATATTTTGCTCAAAAATACAAATAACTTAATATAATAACATGTAAACACTACATTGGGGTGTGCACGTTAAAGATCCCACGATTGACAAAAGGGTCTTTCTTGGCAAAATTGTATAGGCATAGATAAAAAAAAAAAGTCCACCAAATACCCGCGTGACTTGGAATAATAGGCCTTGAAAAGTAAATATTCGCCGTAATGGCTTGAGATTTACTGGCCGATGTGAATGCGTGATATATTGTGTAAAAAATTCCATCTCACACGGCAGAAATTAATATGTAAAGCGCTTAGAAAACGTCAAGCGCTATATACATCTATCTATATATATACGACTAGTGTCCGTGTGTCTGTGCGTGTGTCTGTCTGTGTGTCTGTGCGCGATGCACGGCCAAAGTTCTCGATGGATCTGCTTCAAATTTGGTGGGCTTATTCAGAGAGACCCCGGACACAACCTCATCGATGAGATATTTCAACACGTGCTCTCAGCGCGCAGCGCTGAACCGATTTTGTTTTTTGTGCTGAACCGATTTTTTTGTTTTTTTCTGGATCCACTACCAGTAACTCTTCCTTATCTTCTCCAGTGTTTTCAGCCGTGATTATCTCCCTTCCTCCAGTGTTTTGCGTTTATCTCCCTTCATTCGTGTGGCGTCAATCCATATTCCCGTTACTATTTTTAGAAGGTCACTGTCCACAACGCTTTCATCCCGGCGAAGCCGGATATTCCCGTTACTATTTTTAGAAGGTCACTGTCCACAACGCTTTCATCCCGGCGAAGCCAGGTATTCCTCTACTTTTTCACGGTATTCGGCTCTACTTCTTCCCGGCGAAGCGTGTATTCATTCTAGTCTCCCATATATATATAAACAAAAAGACTACTGACTTGGAGAGCGGTTCAGATCCTTGGTAACCAGAGTTGTGCTCTCCCAGGTCCTTGGCACTGACGCTGTGTTGCATACCGCCAGACCCGTGGCCGGATGTCGCCAAGCGAGGCGATGAGCTGGAGGCTGTGAGACGTGGCTGGTACCCAACGTAGTTCCTAGCTGACGATGTTTCTATACTCCACGACTTGCCCTCTGCTTCTGTGGAAATCTGAAACACAGGAAAATTACAGTGAAGAACACAGATGAGTAAAGATGTATAGATGGCTTAAAGTTTTAAAATGATCTGAAAATAATTAAACTGTACTGACACTAATTGCCCTATACAACAAGAAAAGCAAATGCCCATACGACCCACCTTCGTCATAAGTAATATGAATGAGAAACAGAATATCTGTTAAGTGTTGCCCTAGCTCCATAGACTTTGGCACACAAAAAAACAGTTTTCTACTTTTTAATCCAAACTTGACCCTACAGTGATCTTAAAACAAGACTAGGATCAGTCAGACTTAAGTCATGCCCAAAAGTTATCAAACCCTGGAAGCATGTGAAGTTTCAAAGATATAGCTTCAAAAATGTTCACGAAAATTATTTTAAAAAAAACAAAATTCAACCAAGACTTGACCCCACAGACACCTTGAAACAGGTCAATTCTCTCTCTCCCTCTGTTTGTGTCTTTAGATGTAGCAAGGCGTTCAGTTGGAGGCAATCCTGCTCATGTCCTACCTTGTCCCTATAGAGGGCAGCAGCTTTACTGTTGTATTTTTCCTGAAGGCTCATCCCCTCATGGTAGTCTGGCTGGGAGTTGAAAAACTGCTTGGCGCGACGGTTGCCGCCCGCTTTCATTTTCTCCAACTCTAAGTCTTTCCATTTGTCCATTGACACTGAGCGCACAAAGCTGTAACAGACAAATAAATGATGTTAGCAAAATAAGTGGAGCGGAAGATTCAAGGTTTGATGGGGGAACCAACCACCATCCCCTGGTGAAACAACAAACATTTTCTGGCAGCAGATGGATTAAAGAATTCCCTTACTTAAAGACTATTTTCTATCTCAGCATACATCTACATATAAACATCCAGCGGCAATCACATTTGAAATAAATAACTGTGGTTAAATTAAAACCTGCACACTATTTTGCTGTCTAGGAAAGGGCGCCTTCTTATAAATAAAGCACATTCATTCATTCATTAGGCACACAAATGAAAACTGGATGTCTTGGTTTTTTAACATGTGTAGCCTGTTGTTAGCACAATGAGCACTTAAAACTTCAACACAGCCAAATTCTGAAATCCACAAACCTCAGGTGTACACCAAGTCCCCTGTGCTTTCCGGAACATTCCAGACAGATCCAGATGCCATAAGTGACACTCACCCACTGGGGGTTGTGAACCCCACACTCAAAACAATTCTGCAAATAGAGCAAACACACAATTAATTGAATTTTAATTTGTCAAATATGCTTCTAGGCATAAAAAAATGCTACAGAAGATTAACTGCCGCTCTGATTCTCAAAGTAAAGATTTCCCTGCTAGTCTACATTGAAACTGCTGGCACGTTATTTAGAAAGGACACAACTGGAACACACACAGTGACACACACACATACCCACGCACACAAACACACTGTCACGCACAGTGACACACACACGTACCCACGCACACAGAACACTCTGTCATACACGTACCCACGCACACAAACCCATTGTCACACACAGTGACACACACATGTACACACTGTCACACACAGTGACACACACACATAAGCATGCACACAAACACATTGTCACACACAGTGACACACACACGAACACAGTGACAGACACACACACACACACATACACAATGTCAAATATAACTGAAACGGACTTCAAGTGTGAGAAACAGACAGCTAACGTGCTAAATCTAGTAAATGAACAAACGAAGAGTGATACTGTTCAACATCTGACTTCTGACTTGAATGAGTGAGAGCCGAGAGTGGTAACCAGAAGAACACCCTTTTTCAGCACATTTGGATCGTGAAGGTCTCATCACATTCTGAAATCAGTCATTTCATTAACCAACAACAAATTACCATTGACTTTGCGTTTAAATGCCTTCTTTTGACCACAAGTACCAGATTCCTTGGGAAACACGCCTAAAAAGAAAGCGCGAAGAAATACTCACACTGTTCTCATCTTTCACTTTCAGGTCCTTTAAAACCCTTCTGGTTCGTGGGCTAGCCATTTCGTCACTTGTCGAGCTCAACCAGTCGTGTTTTAATATAAAATATGGCAACAATTTCGTTCAATGCTTGATTCTCAGGAGCCTGGTGAGGTGTCAGTTCTCCATGTTGATCATGACGTCAAGTCTACACACAAAGCTGCATCAAAGTAAGGTTCGTAAACTAAAAATGACATTTCCAATGGAAAAATATATTTTCCTTTCCGATTTGGCAAACTCATAATTAATGTTTAATTGTAATGAGGTTTTTGTATTGTTTAATCATATTACATATATACGATGTTGCGGCTAAGAACAACTCCGTATGTTTTGGAGTATCCCATGCAAGATGGCAGAAGAAACAATTCCGGGCGCCTCTTTGAATGTGTAAATTGACAATCGCAGTCGAATTGTCAACGAAAATTCCCAATGCATACTGCCAGAATGAAGAAAGACCCTAAAGTGGAGCTGTTGCGGCAGTTCAAACTTGGTAACACTTTAATCTGAGCAAAATCACTTGACATACATCACTACATGCTCCTTGATTCTCTGTGGAGCTTCAGTCTTCAGAGCTGAAGCCAAGACTATCGAAACCGTCAATCCCACCGTCCCACAACCCCCCCCCTCCCTCTCTTTCTCTCTGGCTCTCTCTGTTTCTTTTTCTTTCTTTTATTTTCTTCCCTCAGGAACTCTCTTACAAAATGTGTAAATTATATTCCATTACTTTTCTATCATTATGCCTTTTTATGGGAATTTGCACGAAAAGGTGACACTGACAGTCTCCAAATAGGACAATCACAGACTAAATTAGGAACATATTTTTTTATAGAGCCTTGCCGTTAAAATAATTTCAAAAAGCTCATATTTTAATGGCTGTTGTGCTGTGAATGTAATTAATTTACTGACCAGTATTAATGTGTTATTCACTCAAATTAGTGAGTTACTCTTACAATTAGGCTACATTAACAAAACAAACAAAAATCCACATGTTTTCATTTTTAAGTTTTGTTATTTCTAATTGCAGCCCACCAGACGCTCTGCATAAAGGCCATCAACTTTGAAAGAAAGTATATGGTGGTAAGTAAGTTAGTAACAGAATTTAGAAAAGAAGAAGCAAGAAACGTTATCATTGTAATGTTTGACAAAACCAAACATGATGTATAAATATGTTGACCTCATGGTCTTTATATTATAATTTTAGTGGACAGAAATACAAAGTCAAAGAATTATGAGAGAAATAAAACATTTGCTCAGTAGGCTTTGGAGATTTGAATGGCTGTTGACACAGTGTTGTTTAATTGTAAATTTAATCATGATAGTTGATACTGATGGTATACAATAATAGATTAATATTATATTAATTGTATTGACAATTTGTACTAAGCATTGAATGTGTCAATGTACATATATTTAGAGAGAGGCTGTCATTTTCAGACAAGGGGAAAATATATATTGAAACAGTAGTGGGCTGGAGGACATTTATGTGGGCTAGTGTATTTCAAAAAGCTACTGACCTGTAAGGCAGCTCAAGTGAAAATTTTGTTACTTCCACATTCCTTTTGAAAGTGTGTTCCTTTCTTACACAGGTGATAATGAACAATAGGAATTTTGATAATACTGCCTGATAATGGTAAAATTAGAATTAAAAAATGTATGCATCACTGCAGGCTCTCTGACACTGACAGTCTTGTACGGGAATCCTATTTCTAAAATGGAGGCACATTTACAGAGTTTATGGAAAGTAAATCTAAAAAGGCAAGGCCAACAAAAAGGGCATTGGGCTCTTTAATTTAATGAAAGGGGTTTCAACTGTCATTTATCTATTTGTGTTTATCATTTCAGGGTTATGTGGAGTTAACTATTCATCCACTAAGAGTTGACCTGCGCCAGATCAAAATCAACAGCAAACAGTGCAGTATCCTTTTTTCCAAGATACACAAGTTTCTTTCAGTGTAACAATTTTGTTGTAATGGAAAATGGAGGTTGTCTGAACTATCAGTATCACGGAACTGACAGTGATAGTGTGTGTGTGCATGCGCGTTATTGTTATGTTATTGTTGTTGGTTCGAATCCCGGTCACGCCTGGTGGGTTTTAAGGGTGGAGATTTGTCCGATATCCCAGGTTAACGTATGTGCAATCCTGCTAGTGCCTTATCTTTCTTCATGTGTACACGCAAGCACAAGACCAAGTGCACGCGAAAAAGATCCTGTAATCTATGTCAGAGTTTGGTGTGTTATACTATAGAAAAACTTAAATACCAAGCATGCATCCCCCCGAAAGGCTGCCTAAATGGCAGGGTAAAAAGTCATATGCGTAAAATCCCACTTCTGCAAAAAACACGAGTGTATGTGGGAATTTCATCCCATGGACGCAGAAGAAGAAGAAGTTAGTGTGGTTGTTTTCCTTGACTTGCACCTCAGTGATCTACACAGTGATGATCAACGAACAGTGGGAGGCAGACTTCCAGTACAACGACCCCACACTGGAGATATGCCAGGGGGACGGGAAACAGTGAGTGTTGTCTTTCTTTTCTGTTTTTTCCCCCTCTCTTTTTTGTTTGTGTCAGTATCGGAACACAACAATCACATTTAGAGGCGAAGTCCAATCAAACAGGATTGAGAATTTTAGAGCTAATTTCTTAGCCCTATAAAAATTGTTATGGGTAAACAAAGGCAACCAAGAACATTCAAGGAAACAGTAGCAGCCAGATCCCATCACAAAGAGAACTATACAATTCACAGGTGTTGCCTCCACACACACACACACACACACACACACACACACACACACACACATAGACACAGACACAGCAGCCAGACCTCATCACAAAGAGAACTCTAGAATTCACAGGTGTGAGCAACGTATAAGAAACGTCAAGCTATAATTATAAATAAATAGCTCACGTTCTCAACGGCCAACAACTGCAGAGCCTGCTGTGAAGGGTGATGCAATAGTCTCCATGTCACATCAGTATGATGGGTGCAGTGGCCTAATGGATACGACACCAACCTTCCATGCGGAAGGCTGTGTGTACAAGTCCTTGCTGCGTGTGGTTGGTTATCGGTGGAGATTTTTCTCGGTCAACTAATGTGCAGACATATGTGACTGTGTAAATAGAAAATCAAACTTCAATAGTACAGTAGTCGCCGCTTATAAAAAACACCTTGGGACCGAACAAAAGTGTTTTTAATAAACGGCTGCGTGTTGAACATGTGTTGAACATGTCCATCAGTAACGAAAGGTAAGAAGACCGATGCACGCATACAAGCTAAACTGATTACACCGTACAACCGTTTTGAAACTTTACCAAAAGCATTTTAATGACAAATAAAAACGATTCAGAATATGTATCGCACATCACAGTTTGCCGAGGCATTGTTCTATGGTCATCTGATCCATGGGCTGTTTGCGCAAAATGTCAGGGATCTCCCCTCCCATAGTGTCAGGGATCTCCCCTCCCATAGTGTCAGGGATCTCCCCTCCCATAGTGTCAGGGATCTCCCCTCCCATAGTGTCAGGGATCTCCCCTCCCATAGTGTCAGGGATCTCCCCTCCCATAGCAGACCTGTTTACCCTCCCGGATTGTCCGGAATTATTACGGATTTGGGGTCTAAATTCCAGTATTACGGAAATCTACCGAAAATTCCGGAAATTGCGGTCGAGAGAACCTTTTTCCTGCGTGAAAATTCGAAGTCGAAATTGTGGTAGTCACCAGGACTGTGATTTCAAGACTGACCGAAACAGCCTTTTCTGCGCATGTGCACAGCAAGTTATTTGTCGGATTCCGCGGTTTTGAGATCGACATTGGTCCGATCTCTGTGGGGACGAAATGCCAACCAAAAAAGCGAAAGTTGTACAGAAATATCGGCAAAACTATTAAGTCAAGTGGCGGTGTCTGGTGAAGTTTAAGAAGAGCGAACCACATTCATTTTGGTGATCGACTTGAGATCAGTGCAACAACAAAGCTAGAGTCACGTCGCGGCACGTGTCCCGAGGTTAGACGCAGCATTAGTTTTAACAAAATGCAGTACACAAATGAACATGGAAACAAACAAAAACACGAAATTATGTTTGGCAAAACATAAGCCTGCTTCGCATCGAGTTTATTTGACCTAGGTCTCTACTTCCACAGAATCAGTCTCCCAGACCTGCGAACCGATCTCTCACTACGGTCAGTCACACCAGAGACATAGATGTAGGTCTATGGTGGCGCTCATCAGTGACTTGTGCTGTTGCCGAAATTCAAGTCTTTCTGAGTCTAAAACTGATCTCCATTAATATTTCTCCAATATAGCAAAGATCACAGTTCTTTGAATCGAAAAACTTACAACAAAATGTTTAAATGAAATAAACGAATCGGTCCTCTATAATTAAAGGTAGCTTCTGGAGAGATCGAGTTATTATGACTGGTTTTAATGCAGGATGTCTGATGTGACAGAATGTAAGGTGGTTTTGTTCACATGCATCTTGACTGTAAATAGTCTAAGGGCGGAGTAGGGGGGTGGGGGGGGGGAATGTTACAGGGGTTCCGGACCCCCCCCCCCCCCTTGCTGTCAAAAAAGCAACAAAAAACAGAAAAATTCAGTCTGTGGAAAAAACAAACAAAAACATTTTCTGTGTGTGAAATGTTTGTTGTTGTCCGGAGCAGATATCAATGAAGATAAATAGCCATTATTTAATACTAACTTTAAAAGAAATAACGAGTGGCTGCTGACACCAGTTTATCATGTTTAAAATCAAGGATAAGCCACAAATTGTTAATAAAATAGCTAAAATTCGTCAGCCAGACCCCCCAACCCCCGGACCCCAGGTTGTACCCCCCCCCCCCCCCCCACTCTAGCCCTCTTGCTCCGCCCCTGAATACTGTTGTTTTTTTTTTTTAGATAAAGTAAACTTGTCTTTGTTAACTTGCATATATATCAGGTGTCTTGTGTTGTGTGTTTGTGGTGTGTGTGATCGAGCTTCTGTGTGTGTAGTACAATACTGTTAAACATGGTTATCAATTTTGTACTTGTTTTGCATGGTAGCGCGCGAATTAACGTTTCGTTTAATCGTTTTCGAGCTGGTTTATGGTTGATAAAAAAGATTACTCAAAGATGCCTCAAATTACGGAAAAGTACCAGTTGCATTCCTGATTTTCATTTGGGGGGGTAAACAGGTCTGCCATAGTGTCAGGGATCTCCCCTCCCATAGTGTCGGGGATCTCCCCTCCCATAGTGTCAGGGATCTCCCCTCCCATAGTGTCAGGGATCTCCCCTCCCATAGTGTCAGGGATCTCCCCTCCCATAGTGTCAGGGATCTCCCCTCCCATAGTGTCAGGGATCTCCCCTCCCATAGTGTCAGGGATCTCCCCTCCCATAGTGTCACGGATCTCCCCTCCCATAGTGTCAGGGATCTCCCCTCCCATAGTGTCAGGGATCTCCCCTCCCATAGTGTCAGGGATCTCCCCTCCCATAGTGTCAGGGATCTCCCCTCCCATAGTGTCAGGGATCTCCCCTCCCATAGTGTCAGGGATCTCCCCTCCCATAGTGTCAGGGATCTCCCCTCCCATAGTGTCAGGGATCTCCCCTCCCATAGTGTCAGGGATCTTCCCTCCCATAGTGTCAGGGATCTCCCCTCCCATAGTGTCAGGGATCTCCCCTCCCATAGTGTCACGGATCTCCCCTCCCACAGTGTCAGGGATCTCCCCTCCCATAGTGTCAGGGATCTCCCCTCCCATAGTGTCACGGATCTCCCCTCCCATAGTGTCAGGGATCTCCCCTCCCATAGTGTCACGGATCTCCCCTCCCATAGTGTCAGGGATCTCCCCTCCCATAGTGTCAGGGATCTCCCCTCCCATAGTGTCAGGGATCTCCCCTCCCATAGTGTCACGGATCTCCCCTCCCATAGTGTCAGGGATCTCCCCTCCCATAGTGTCAGGGATCTCCCCTCCCATAGTGTCAGGGATCTCCCCTCCCATAGTGTCAGGGATCTCCCCTCCCATAGTGTCATGGATCTCCCCTCCCATAGTGTCAGGGATCTCCCCTCCCATAGTGTCAGGGATCTCCCCTCCCATAGTGTCAGGGATCTCCCCTCCCATAGTGTCAGGGATCTCCCCTCCCATAGTGTCAGGGATCTCCCCTCCCATAGTGTCAGGGATCTCCCCTCCCATAGTGTCAGGGATCTCCCCTCCCATAGTGTCAAACTTGGCAGCGTGTTCAAACCCCTCCTCTCAAGTCCCATTGTGAGGACTTGCAGCGCTTGTCTCATCTGAGAATTGGTAGGGGTGGGGACTTCTTCTTCTTCATCGTCGTCCTCTTCCTCGTTGGGGCCATCGCCGTCGTCAACAGCAGCACTAGTGTCTGGCACAGAAATGACGCCGACACACCCAACATTTCAGCGCCCTCCCTCATACTTCTTGCATTCAGCTTTCGGTAGCGATCAAGCAAGTCAACTTTGTCTTTGGATGTCAGATCCATTCTTTTTCTTTTCTTTGAAGCAAAAGCTGAAGTTGAAGCCATTTTCAGTTTCACTGCTTATCCAGTAAGAAGAAAGACCAGACAGTGTTGAATTGTCATCTGACGGTTTACTGACAAGGGTGTGAGTTGTCATCTGACGGTTTACAAGGGTGTGATCACTGTTAACACAAACGCTGAAGTGTCTTAAGTTGTCATCTAACGGTTTACTGACAAGAATTCACGACCAGAAGGCGACTACTAACCCTCTGAGCAGAGAGAAAATTAACAAAAAGTGTTTTTATTAAACGGCCCCTGTATTTAATAACCGGCAGAATTTTACATAGGTTATATAGTGGTAAATCCGGACCGGACCAGACTGTATTTAAAAAACGGCTGTTTTTTATTAACCGCGTTTTTTATAAGCGGCGACCACTGTAAAACAATAATTATAAGAAAAATGAGCTGACCTACCAACCCTAATATTTGTGTCCATGTTATCGGAAACAAATAAAGATAGTTGCATGGATGGGATTCTTCCGGTATATGCAGGAAATCCGGATTCAATTATGGCCTTTTTATTTCTCTCTCTCTTTTTTTTGGGGGGGGGGGGGGGGGGGTTCGGTTCAGGATTCTTGACATTTTTCATTCCCACCCATGTAATTGTATGGACCTTATTGCCTGTGTCTTCTTTTCTGTGTTTTGTGTTGTTCGGTGTGTTTTTGCCACCTGTTTGCGCTGTAGTTTGATTTGATCAGTGGTGTGTTTTTGATGCAGACGCAATCTGGACTTCTACCAGAGCTGCCACCTGAACACCATGTCGTCGGTGAACCCTGACCTCAGCAACGGAGAGATGACCATCGACCTGCCACCACAGACTGGACCTCTCATCAGAGGTGAGACAACAAAACACAAGTCGCTTCAATCGCAATGAATACACTTAGTCAATCTGTGGACTTATGAAACTGAGCGCACTGCAATTTTTTCATGTAGACTTCACCAATTCCCTGTGACCAAGAAAGCACTGACCCATTGTATGAAAATATCTTTCTATTAGTCTTTGCAAATCGTGCCTAAAGCGAGCGGCCTGCCGTTGATCACTTGAAATGACAGCAGGTGTAGTGCTTGTGTTAAAGAGCAATCACAAGACCAAGTGTGCATGGATACCGGATATTTAAAAAAAACTCAAGCACAATGCACATAAATCTAATAAATAAGTAGAGGATACCTGCCGAGTCTCTCTGGATATTCAAAAAAAAAGTTCGCTGTCATGAAAAAGCAAGCTGAAGCTTGCAGTTTTCATGATCCGCTAACTTTGACCATTATATTTGATATCCACAAAGACTCCGCCTGTAATCTCTACTTATTTATTGAATTTATGTGCATTGCACTTGAAACTCCTATGCTCGTTCATGCGCAATTGTGTGGGTGTGCATGTGTGCACCGGGTGAAAGGTCTGCTTGTGATAATGAAACAACATGGTGAAATGTGCAGAGCTGCGTCCCTTCCGAAAGACGATAGAGTTTTCACTGGAGAATCCACAGGGCGGCGTGCACTTTTAAGTCCTATGCGCATGTGTGTGGGTGTGCAAGCGTGCACTGGGTGAAAAGACTACTTGTGAAACTAAAACAACACTGACGTTTTATTTGGTTTCCAACCGAACAAGCAACAGGACCAAACTATAAGAAATATTAACTTTATTCTGCTTGTTGCAAAAATGTCAATAAGTATATACAAATACGGAGAAGGCTTTGACCCAAATTGTATATTTGAAAGAGAGCTCTCCATTCGGCTTTTTGACTGAGAAACCCAGTACTATCATGCTATTGTAAATGACTCGTTGCAAATGTCAATGTATTAACTAAGGTGAACCAATGATGAAAACAATTATGACGAACAGCAAAATATATCATTATTATTAATTCATTTAAACACAAGCATGGTAATAGAGAGAGAGAGAGTGAGGAAGGGAGAGTCAGGGAGGGAGAGAGAGAGAGGGAGAGGGAGAGAGAGAGAGAGGGAGAGAGAGAGAGAGATTGAGGGAGGAAGAGAGAGAGAGAGAGGGGGCAAGGGGAGGGTGCGAGAGAGAGAGAGGTAGAGAAAGAGCGGAGGGAGGGGTGGGAGAGAGTGAGCGAGAAAGAGAGATTTTCGAAGATTGTCCATGTTAAACGAAAGAATGATATTATTGCTATTTATAACCCTATCTGTTTATGTTTAAACTGTTCAGCATAGCTCACAGTATCAGAGAGAGAGAGAGAGAATGGTAGGGTTTATGTTTAAACTGTTCAGCATCGCTCACAGTATCAGAGAGAGAGAGAGTGGCAGGGAGGGTGAGAGAGACAGGGAAGGGGAGAGGGGGAGAGAGAGAGAGAGGTCGATTAAAGATAGAGAGAGGGAGAGAGGGGAGGGGAGGGAGAGAGAGGATGGGGAGAGAGGATAGAGAAAGAGAGAAAGTGTGCAAATGCCAGTTGACGGAGAGAATTATAGCTAAATTATAATTGATTGAAAATATTGTACATTTTCGAAGATTGTCCATGTTAAACGAAAGAATGATATTATTATTATTTATAACCCATTCTGTTTACGTTTAAACTGTTCAGCTTCGCTCACAGTATCATACTCGTAGCGAGTCATATTGTAACTGAGGTTCAAAGAAAAAAAGAAAGAAAAAGAAGAGAGAAAAAGAAAAAAAGAGAAGAAGAAAAGAAAAAAAAAAAAAAAAAAAAAAACCACTGTGATATGTTTGTGCAGATCTGCGTCCATTCTGAAAGACGATAGAGTTTTCACTGGAGAATCCACAGGGCGGCGTGCACTTTTAAGTCCTATGCGCATTCGTGCGCACGTGTGTGGGTGTGCAAGCGTGCACTGGGTGAAAAGACTACTTGTGAAACTAAAACAACACTGTGATATGTTTGTGCAGAGCTGCGTCCATTCCGAATGACGATAGAGTTTTCCCTGGAGAATCCACAGGGCGGCGTGCACTTTTAAGTCCTGTGCGCATGTGTGTGGGTGTGCAAGCGTGCACTGGGCGAAAAGACTACTTGTGAAACTAAAACAACACTGTGATATGTTTGTGCAGAGCTGCGTCCATTCCGAATGACGATAGAATTTTCCCTGGAGAATCCACAGGGCGGCGTGCACTTTGTTCTGCCTGACATGGAGGGCACGCTGGCTGAGAGGAGCGCTCACATGTTCACCATTGGCAAGGAAAACTCTTCCAGGTAATATTTTCATGAGAGTTTCAATGCAGCATCACACACACAGTCGGCCCAAACAATGCAGTGTTGTTCCCAGACACAGAAGACCATAGGTCACTTAAATCGGTCGGTTGGCCTAGTGGTAAGGCGTCCGCCCCGTGATCGGGAGGTCGTGGGTTCGAACCCCGGCCGGGTCATACCTAAGACTTTAAAATTGGCAATCTAGTGGCTGCTCCGCCTGGCGTCTGGCATTATGGGGTTAGTGCTAGGACTGGTTGGTCCGGTGTCAGAATAATGTGACTGGGTGAGACATGAAGCCTGTGCTGCGACTTCTGTCTTGTGTGTGGCGCACGTTAAATGTCAAAGCAGCACCGCCCTGATATGGCCCTTCGTGGTCGACTGGGCGTTAAGCAAACAAACAAACAAACTTAAATCGGTGAAAATATCCTGGCCGCACAATTTGTTTTGACGAAAGACATCCCATTTGCCCAAACTGTCGGACCTGGGGTTGAGCAATGCGTCGGATCAAAAAAATATGAGTAAATGACCTGCCTGGGAACAACACTGACAATGACCGAGAACTTTCCTCTAATTTCAAATAGAGTTTAGAGCAAAGCGTCACAAATGAGTAGCTACACAAGTGGATGAAATACTACAAGTAGATAATATTGTTCATTGGCTCTATCGACGCCCGTTTTTAACCACTTGCTTCCCTTTATATGATAAACCGTCCATAGATCGTCGTTCTCCCGAACTAACTCCTTAGTATGTCATTGAGAATAGAGGATTTTGGGAAATCCTTTCATGCGCCTTTCGGCGATTGGTCAATGCATTTCGTATCAACAATGTCGGTCTCGCTTGAAATTATCGCTACTTGATATTGCTTTCCAAACTTATACGAAGTGACCGGGAGCGTAGGGTCAGTTACTGAACTAGCCCCGAACAGTGAGATATAGAGAACAGTACACAAATACGAACGGAGAGACTTGGGAACTCGAGTCACTGAGTCGTCGCCACGCTCGAGAACTCAAGTGTAATATTTAAAGTTAAAATCTCCCTCGACTACATTACGACAAAATAGCTCAGTCGGTAGAGTCCACGATTGACTGTGCGCTAGTCCTTACTTTTGTGGTCCCAGGTTCTATTCGCTTCGAAGGCAATTTTATTTTAATTTTTTTTTTAACTCGTAATTCTTGTATTTTATTTATTTGCTTCATTCCAAACGGTTTTCAACTTTTTCTTGTTTTCTTAACTCTATATACTTGTATTTTTTTAAATTTTGATTTATCCCAAAGATTTTGAGTCGTGTATTGAAAATCGAATATAGTGCATGAGTGCCATTGAACAGCTTTCCCACAATCCTGTATTCTATTTTTAGTAATGGATATTTCCAAGGAAAGGTCAAAGGGCATGTGTATCATCGCGTGTCGGCTGCTGGTAATAGTACTTAGCTGCTTCTATTATGATAGGCCTCTGGTAGCTAGTATGTCAGTGAACAGTTTGGTCTGAATGATTGAAAGAGAAATGGAAAGAGAAGCCATCATAATGTCTAACCTTTAGAAAACTTTGCAGGCTGTAAATAACAAAAACAAGAATTGTAGGTTGTTGGAGCGTTTTATTATTGGCAAAAACAAAACGTTACTTTTACAGTCTATCTATTTTTTTTATTTTTGCAGGCTGTGGTTTCCGTGCCTGGACTCGTACTCGGAGTCGTGCACCTGGAAGCTGGAGTTCACTGTGGACGCCTCCATGACGGCCGTCTCCTGCGGCGACCTGATCGACACTATCTACGCTGCTGACATGAAGACCAAGACGTACCACTACTTTCTCTCCACACCCACCGCCGCGCCTAACATCGGTCTGGCTGTTGGGTCAGTGTGGAAGACATTTTGTACTGGGCAGAAGTAGAGCGCTGCAGAGCTGTGTTTCAGTGTTGTTCTTTGCCTCAGGAGACAGAAGTTCAGTTGGATCCTGAATGGAAAATATGTATATGTCTGAATGTCCTTGCTTTGTTTGCTTGGTAGGAAAATTGATGGTCAGAAGACGTCCTACATATCAAAACTATAGGAGGGTTTTCATTAATGTCAGCATGTATACATGTCTGTGTTGTGTGTTGTGTGCAGACCGTTTGAAGTTCACGTGGACCCAACCATGCACGAAGTGACTCACTTCTGTCTGCCGCATCTCACCTCCATCCTCAAACACACCACCAGCTACCTGCACCAGGTGAGCATTCTTCTTCATCATCATCATCATCATCATCATCATCATTATCATCATCATCATCATCATTTTCATCATCATCAACATTATTATCATCATCATCATCGTTTTTATCATCATCATCATCATCATCATCATCATCATCATCATAATTACTTGTTACAGGGTGATGCAGTAGTCCCCCTTTCACAGTAGCTGCTGTGCAGATTTGTCTGCCGGCCCTGAGCTATTTATAGCACAATGGCTACAGGTCAGGGTCAGCTGTTTTTTTTATAGGGTCTGACTGCAGCTGTCTCCTGGTATGCTCTTGCAAACCTTTTGAGTTCAGCAAAGCAGATTTTATAAGGCAATTGAATTAGCCTAAAGTCAACCTGTCTAAATCAAAAAGGTTTTCAACCGGTGTAAAGTATAATGACCATCCAACTAACTGACCCAGCTATGTGATCATAAAGTATAATGACCATCCAACTAACTGACCCAGCTATGTGATCATAAAGTATAATGACCATCCAACTAACTGACCCAGCTATGTGATCATAAAGTATAATGACCATCCAACTAACTGACCCAGCAATGTGATCATAAAGTATAATGACCATCCAACTAACTGACCCAGCAATGTGATCATAAAGTATAATGACCATCCAACTAACTGACCCAGCAATGTGATCATAAAGTATAATGACCATCCAACTAACTGACCCAGCTATGTGATCATAAAGTATAATGACCATCCAACTAACTGACCCAGCAATGTGATCATAAAGTATAATGACCATCCAACTAACTGACCCAGCTATGTGATCATAAAGTAATAAGGGCAATGGAAACTTATCTTGCCGTTGATACTTTCAACAGTCGTTTGAGTTTTACGAAGAGCTGATGTCGAGCCGCTACCCGTATGGATGCTACAAGCAGGTGTTTGTGGACGAGAGCTATGTGGACGGTGTTGCTTACGCCACCATGAGCATCCTCAGGTGAGGCCACTTTTTATTTTCAGTCCATTAAAACATTTAGTTTGTTGTCAAAATGAGTGGTTGCTGGTTTGGTTTTTCAATTCACATTGTCTGTTTGTGCTATCTGTGTGTTGCGCCTTATACCACAACTACTTCTGCTGACTGTCACAATAAGACTTAGCATCTATCAGTGAATTGTGTGTGTGTGTCTGTTTGTCTTTGTGTGTGTCTGTCTGTCTTTGTGTGTGTGTGTGTGTGTGTGTGTGTGTGTGTGTGTGTGTGTGTGTGTGTGTGTGTGTGTCTGTTTGTGTGTGTGTGATCCTGTGCATGCATGGATGTGTGTGATGTGTGTTCATGTGAGCACCTTACTGTCCATACAACATGCAAACTGCTCTAGGTGCATCATTGCGTGTGTGTTTGTTTGTGTGTGCGTGTGTGTGTGTGTGTGTGTGTGTGTGTGTGTGTGTGTGTGTGTGTGTGTGTGTGTGTGTGCAAAGTCCACTGATGTATCACTGCTTCTTTCAGCACCAACATGTTCCACTCTAGGTGCATCATTGCATGTTTGTTTGTGTGTGCGTGTGTGTGTGTGTGTGTGTGTGTGTGTGCAAAGTCCACTGATGTATCACTGCTTCTTTCAGCACCAACATGCTGCACTCTGCGCGCATCATTGACCAGACGCTGGTGACCAGGAAAATCATGGCGCGCCTGGTCGCAGAGCAGTTCTTCGGCTGCTTCATCGCCATGCAGTCATGGTACAATACTTTCTTTGTTTCTTTGTATCTTTGTTTGATTGTCAAACCAAAGACAAAAGAAGCTACAGCACTCTATATTGCTATTCTGATAGACACATTCAGGGAATTTCATTGGATAGTCTCACTGCACCTTATTTCAGCCATGGGGCCCTATTGTTACAACAGCAAAGTACGATGTGCTGGAATATTGTCATGGAGTATTTTTATGGAGTATTTTCACATAGTATTTTCATGGAGTATTTTCACACAGTATTTTCATCTAGTATTGTCATGGAGTATTTTGATGGAGTATTTTCACATAGTATTTTCACGTAGTATTTGTATGGAGTATTTTCATCTAGTATTTTCATCTAGTATTGTCATGGAGTATTTTGATGGAGTATTGTCACGGATCATGTATTGCAACGGATCATGTGTTGCATCACAGGTGTGACGCCTGGCTGACCAAGGGGATTGCTGGCTACCTGTCGTGCTTGTTCCAGAAGAGAACCTTTGGCAACAACGAGTACCGCTACATGGTGGCAATGGTAGGAATTTCATATCTTTCTTGCCAACAGATAGCGATGGCAGTTTTATCATTTGTGGTGCCTGTTGATAATCTTAATTAAATGAGTCCTACTTTAAGATCTGAAAAACAAAGGGACGTAAGCAAAGGACATTATGCAACAAGAGTATGTAAGAGTTATTCGGTACCTGAGAGTATAACAAGTATTGTAATGAACAAGCGACTTTCATCCTAATGCCAGGTTCAACATAACTTTCACTTACTCTTGTTGCAAATGCCACACTGATCCAAAACCATTCTGTTTTAAATCAGTCTTTTGCTGATGACACCCAGCTGTATAAACCCAGTCCCCCTGCAGAGACACATTCCGCCATCCAGACCATTCAGACATGCATCACTGATGTTAAATCTTGGATGGTCGATAACAAACTGACTGATGATAAGACTGAAGTCCTACTGTGCAAAAAGAAGAACACTACATTTCCCTCTCCCCAACCTGTTTCTGTTCAAGTAGGCAACACCGACATTCTTTTCTCACCATCAGCTAGAAACCTTGGATTCACCCTTTCATCTGACATGACCCTCAACAAACATATATCTTTAGTCTGTAGAGCAGCTTATTTTGAGCTTCGTAAGATCAGCACCATTCGCCACACACTCTCCTCTCAAACAACTAACACTCTTGTCTGTGCCTTTGTTCTTTCTAAACTTGACTACTGCAACTTTCTCTCTGGCTGTCCTCTGTACCTCCTGCATAAACTACAAAAAGTCCAAAACTCGGCAGCACGCCTCATTCTCAAAGTACGAAAACGAGATCACGCAACACCACTTCTTCGCACACTGCACTGGTTACCTATTCAAGCCCGCATTGACTACAAACTGTCCACCCTCTGCTTTAACTTCTTTTCTGGCTCGTCTCCTGCTTACTTCTCTGAACTCCTCACCGTCTATTCTCCAGCAAGACAACTCCGTGCCTCTTCTGACTGTCGCATCCTTACCATTCCACACACCAAAACCAAAACATACGGACAACGCACTTTCACTTTCTGCGCACCCACACAATGGAATTCTCTCCCCTTTCACATCCGCCACTCTCAGTCACCCCAAGCATTCAAACGAGCACTTAAAACACACCTCTTCAAGAAATACAACCCCTGATTTTGTTTTCTCAGTCCATCAATAAGCTACATGTTGTTTTAGTGATAATGTGATAATGTATGTAAACATCTAGGACTGTTTTCAGCATTGTTGATAACATGTTTTGTTTGATTAAGGGTATGCAGCTGGTGTTTCCTTGTTTTCACTACCTATTTTATTCATGTTTTTATTACTTAGTTAGTGGAAGAATTTTTTGTAATGTATGTGTGATGGTGTATGCTTTTAATTAAGCGTTGTTGACTATGAATGTAGATGTAAATGCTTGTATCACTGTGTTTTAATTTTAAATGTGTCAAGCGCAAAGAGCATAATTGTAAAGTTATGATGTTGCGCTATATAAATGCTCATTTATTATTATTATAATTATATTCATTTAGAGCGCTTATGTCCCTTTGTTTGCCAGATCTTAAAATAGCGCTCTGACCTATTTGATTAAGACTGCCAAAACATTAAAAAAAATCTAGTATTTTGTAGCGATGCACACCTAAAATGATAAAACTGCCAAATCCATTTCTGAGCTTGAAAGTAGTAGTTTGCAATTTGAGCAATTAACAGTTAAAACAGAAACAAACACACACACACACACACACACACACACACACACACACACACACACACAAACAAACACAAACAAACACACACACACAGCTAGGCACAAACACACACACATACAAACACATATACACATACACACACACAAACACACACACAGTTAAGAAAATAAATCAAAGATTGACAAAAGGTATTCACAACTGTTCACGCTTTCTGTGAAATTTTGCAAGTTGAAGTAAGTCTTGCTAACAATTTGCATTGCTTTGCTCTACTTTCTTACCAGCTGGTGAAAGAGGTGAGCGACTATGAGCAGCAGGTGGGAGGTATACTGCTGGACCCGTCTCGCAGGGAATCCAACCTGCCGTTCTCGGTGAAGAACGCCCACACCGTGTCCCCGCGCTATGCGGAGATGATGGAGAAGAAGTCGCTGCTGGTCATTCGCATGCTGGAACTTCGCATCGGCACCGAGCTGCTGCTACAGGTGAGACAGAACAATTTCAGTTAAATCTACTATAATTTGTATGACAAACTTCAACGGGTAAGCAGCTGCAGAGTAAAAAGAAAAAGGTGCGCTGCTTTTACCACTGGACCGCGCAGCCCACAATACACAGCAGCAAAAGGATGATTATTTTTAGACTGAGCCAGCACGTAAGCTTGGCATATCTGACCCCTCTGTTTTTGCTGAGTAGTCTGCTTACAACCAGCAGAGAAACTAGACACTTAGTTTATAGCCGTGCAGTCTGTAGATAGGAGACTACTCAGCAAAAACTGCTATAAGGAACAAAACATGCTCAATTCGGTGTATTGTTACTCAAGGATCATCTCATGTATATCTTCATCTGTTTGTGGTTCAGGTACTCAACAAGCTGCTCGCACTGAGCTCAGCAGCGGCTCAGCAGAAACTGCTGTCAGGGACGTGGGGCAACATGCTCATCTCAACGTGCTCCTTTCTCAAGATCATCTACACCGTCACCGGCAAGGATATCCTGCCCTTCATCGAGCAGTGGGTGCATCAGAGCGGCTGTGCCAGGTGAGCGTTGAGAAACAGAGGGAAGTAAGCGGTCTAAATGCGTACCACATGTGTAATATAGTCAGTGAGAGTTGTGCGTACCACATGTGCAGTATAGTCAGTGAGAGTTGTGCGTACCACATGTGCAGTATAGTCAGTGAGAGTTGTGCGGCACCAGTCTCACCTGAGAGGATGACAAGCATTGAAATGAACAAGCCACTGTCTAACTCCTGGCACCTGAGAGAATAACAAGCATTGAAATGAACAAGCCACTGTCTAACTCCTGGCTCCTGAGAGTATAACAAGTATTGTAATGAACAAGCCACTGTCTAACTCCTGGCACCTGAGAGAATAACAAGTATTGTAATGAACAAGCCACTGTCTAACTCCTGGCTCCTGAGAGAATAACAAGTATTGTAATGAACAAGCCACTGTCTAACTCCTGGCTCCTGAGAGGATAACAAGTATTGTAATGAACAAGCCACTGTCTAACTCCTGGCACCTGAGAGTATAACAAGTATTGTAATGAACAAGCCACTGTCTAACTCCTGACTCCTGAGAGAATAACAAGCATTGTAATGAACAAGCCACTGTCTAACTCCTGGCACCTGAGAGTATAACAAGTATTGTAATGAACAAGCCACTGTCTAACTCCTGGCACCTGAGAGTATAACAAGTATTGTAATGAACAAGCCACTGTCTAACTCCTGGCTCCTGAGAGTATAACAAGTATTGTAATGAACAAGCCACTGTCTAACTCCTGGCACCTGAGAGTATAACAAGTATTGTAATGAACAAGCCACTGTCTAACTCCTGGCTCCTGAGAGTATAACAAGTATTGTAATGAACAAGCCACTGTCTAACTCCTGAGAGTACAACAAGTATTGTAATGAACAAGCCACTGTCTAACACCTGGCTCCTGAGAGTATAACACGTATTGTAATGAACAAGCCACTGTCTAACTCCTGGCTCCTGAGAGAACAACAAGTATTGTAATGAACAAGCCACTGTCTAACTCCTGGCTCCTGAGAGGATAACAAGTTTTGTAATGAACAAGCCACTGTCTAACTCCTGGCACCTGAGAGTATAACAAGTATTGTAATGAACAAGCCACTGTCTAACTCCTGGCACCTGAGAGAATAACAAGTATTGTAATGAACAAGCCACTGTCTAACTCCTGGCACCTGAGAGTATAACAAGTATTGTAATGAACAAGCCACTGTCTAACTCCTGGCTCCTGAGAGTATAACAAGTATTGAAATGAACAAGCCACTGTCTAACTCCTGGCACCTGAGAGAATAACAAGTATTATCCCATGACCTGCCTCTTTGTCTCTGTTAGCTGAGGAGGGGATTATTTTGGATTATCCATCACAACCATATGAATTATCCATCACAACCGAGTCTCGATCTCACCTGTCATTGGTCTTTGTCTTTGGTCTCAGAGTACAACTGAATAATTTATAGAGGTCATCTGCATATTTATCGTTAACTCGGGACTACTTTTTTTTCAGCAAAACGATTGAGATATTCTGCGGTATAAAAGTCGAACTGACGTTTGGCTAACGATCTACAAACATTATCATTGAAGAAATAAAGAAAACAACAAAGAATGTACATAATCTGTTTGGGTGAATAGAGCTGAGTGAAGATTATGAGTTGTCCGACGCGGTGAGACTGAGAGAGAGAGACAGAGAGCACGAGAGAGAGCGACAGAGACACACAGTGATTCAAGGCGCACAACTCTAGTAAAGTTGTCGTAACGAGGTACGCTTCATGGGCAACCGCTTAGATCAATCCCAAGAGCATCCTGATTCAAAATCTTGAGCGACAAAATAAAACTTACACTAAAACAGTATGCTTATAGTTTTGTTCATTTGTTATCGCTTTTAGAGCATTGATTGCTAAGTATGGTTCAACAGAACAAGGCTGTCTCATCAGTCGTCTGCTACAGATCTATCGTCTGAGGCCGGTGCGTCTCACAAGCGCTAGCGATACGCACCCTCTGCTGCAGGATCTGTCGTTTGCTATACATGTAGTATCTTCGGCTCAAGTTGACCGGCATGGAAATTGCCATTTTCAAAGTTGGTGATACTGTTAGAATAAAAGGTGGCGAAGAAGGTCGGATCTTGGACATACAGAGACCACTAGGCTACATGCGTTGCCGCATAAAAACAACTCGACAGTGGTGCGCCGTTTTCCCCCAGACAGATACCTCGCCTAAGACAACGACAGACATCAAAGTTAGGCTCACCTAAATCAGTAAGTGACGATTGAAGAAGTAGGTAATACAAATTTGAACACTGAAGCACAAAGGCTCGAATAAGCACAAACTCAGCAATCATCTTCATCGCTTGTAAAATCACACACGCGGTCTTTCGAATCCCGCTGAACTCAGGTCCAAAATGAGTTACTTCCCTTCGGGTATCATTCTCTCCCGTCGCTAGCTGTGAAGCGAAGATGATCAAAATGCGGTCTTTCGCAGTTTTGACGAATGACAGCTCGGGTAACCGACTGAAACCAGCCGGTAACTGCACAGTATCAAATGCATTCAACGGCACAATCCTGGAAACAAAAAGACAAAAGGGGACTCGTTTCGCACATGAATATCATGACACGATTTTCGGTGGCAGAAGGTTTGATGAGCAGTAAACAGGCACTCGCAAAGTTTGTGTCAAAAAGTTAGGTTTTTTAATGAAAACGTCGGAGTAATGGGATAAAAAGCTTACACACCTCGTCCTGAATATCGTGCATATTTTCCCTCGGGTCGATTTACAGGTATTGTAATACCTGAAAATCGATCCTAGGGAAAATATGCACGATATTCAGAACTCGGAGTGTGTAACCTATATTTGTAATGAACAAGCCACTGTCTAACTCCTGGCACCTGAGAGTATAACAAGTATTGTAATGAACAAGCCACTGTCTAACTCCTGGCTCCTGAGAGTATAACAAGTATTGTAATGAACAAGCCACTGTCTAACTCCTGGCACCTGAGAGAATAACAAGTATTGTAATGAACAAGCCACTGTCTAACTCCTGGCTCCTGAGAGTATAACAAGTATTGTAATGAACAAGCCACTGTCTAACTCCTGGCTCCTGAGAGAATAACAAGTATTGTAATGAACAAGCCACTGTCTAACTCCTGGCTCCTGAGAGAATAACAAGTATTGTAATGAACAAGCCACTGTCTAACTCCTGGCACCTGAGAGAATAACAAGTATTGTAATGAACAAGCCACTGTCTAACTCCTGGCTCCTGAGAGTATAACAAGTATTGTAATGATCAAGCCACTGTCTAACTCCTGGCTCCTGAGAGTATAACAAGTATTGTAATGATCAAGCCACTGTCTAACTCCTGGCTCCTGAGAGTATAACAAGTATTGTAATGATCAAGCCACTGTCTAACTCCTGGCTCCTGAGAGTATAACAAGTATTGTAATGAACAAGCCACTGTCTAACTCCTGGCTCCTGAGAGTATAACAAGTATTGTAATGAACAAGCCACTGTCTAACTCCTGGCTCCTGAGAGAATAACAAGCATTGAAATGAACAAGCCACTGTCTAACTCCTGGCTCCTGAGAGGATGACAAGCATTACAATCAACAAGTGGCTTTCATCCTCTAAAGAACATTAATCCCAGTTACAGTACTCCAGTTACAGTATTCAACTTACAGTATTCCAATTTGTTCGGCAGACATGAAACAGTACAACAGTAACCAATCTCGCCTTCTCTCATCATTCGTAGAGTGTGTTTTTATGGGATATTATCTGGTACACAAGCCAAAAGAAAAATTTCTGTTTGTTGCATTCAGACTTTAGGAAAGTTTTATTGAATTGAATTGAATTCAGGTTCTTTGGCAACTTTGTATTCAACCGCAAACGCAACGTGGTGGAGCTTGAGATCAAGCAGGACCTAACGGCGCGCGGCGGTCTGCGCTACGTGGGCCCCCTCACCGTCACCATCCAGGAGCTGGACGGGTCCTTCAACCACACCTTCAACATCGAGGAGAACAAGACAAAGTTCGAGATCACATGCCACTCCAAGAGTCGACGCAACAAGAAGAAGAAGATCCCGCTGGTGACGGGGGAGGAGGTGGACATGGATCTGTCAGCCATGGACGCTGACTCCCCCGTCCTGTGGCTGAGGGTGGACCCTGACATGCAGCTTCTCAGACAGGTGAGGGAAGGTCTGGGGGGGGGGGGGGGGGGAGAGATTCATAGGGTCCAGGATGGGAAATTCTCCGTGGATCCACGAATTTCAGAGGAAACCTGATTGTTTTTTTGGAGGCAGAAAATTCATCTATGAGGAAAAAATAAAATCCGGGCCATGTGTTTCTTCCAACAAGTGAAAGTTGAATTTTCACCCTGGATGAAAGGATCACAGATCACTTTATATAGACTTAGTACACAATTATTGATCAACGTGCTATGGTACACTGTCCAGAAATGTTGTGCGCGCAGAGGCCTGATACCCTCGAGAAATGCCCAAAATTAATTTCGACCGGGGGGCTTTGCCAGCCTGGGCCCCTGAGCGGAAGCCTTGCCCCTGCACCCGACCAGGACCATTGGCGGTCCCTGGACCCTTGCCTGTTGCAGAGGTTTTTTTCAAGACAGTAGTTCCCCAGCCTGTTGCATATAATAAGGAAATCTTTATGAAAGAAATGTGTTGGACATATGCAAGGTTGAGTTCAACCAGGACTCTGCTGTACATTTAAGAACATGTTTTGAGTGCAGCTGGGATCTTGTGCATGGAGATAATATGATCTTATATTTTATCTAGTGCCCACGTTCAATTCTGCATAATTACTTAGATTTACACAATTTTCAGTATGAGTGATGGCATTGATCTGGGTGTTTAGATTTCATCTTGAGGCATTCTTGTCAAGAGATGAACTAGAGAGTGCATGTTACAGGCAAATCCCCCTTGTAACAACTCCAATAAATGTGAGGTCTTAAAAAGGAGGGAGTCTTAAATTGGGCTTAAATTTACCGAGGTTAGGAACAGACAATCTTAGAAAACAGGGTCTTGAAAGAGGGGGGGGGGGGGGGAGGGTGGGTCTTAAATGGGGTGTCCTAAAAGGGAGGTTCCACTGTATCAGCCCCGGGGCTCAGGAGACTGATCCTTTTCCTTTTGGTCCTGGTCCCCAGGTGGTGTGAGAGGTTCCACTGTACCAGCCCAGGGCTCAGCAGACTGATCCTTTTCCTTTTGGTCCTGGTCCCCAGGTGGTGTGAGAGGTTCCACTGTACCAGCCCAGGGCTCAGCAGACTGATCCTTTTCCTTTTGGTCCTGGTCCCCAGGTTCCAATGTATCAGCCCCGGGGCTCAGCAGACTGATCCTTTTCCTTTTGGTCCTGGTCCCCAGGTGGTGTGAGAGGTTCCACTGTACCAGCCCAGGGCTCAGCAGACTGATCCTTTTCCTTTTGGTCCTGGTCCCCAGGTGGTGTGGGAGCAGCCAGACTACATGTGGCAGTACCAGCTGAGGTACGAACGCGACGTCGTGGCTCAGCGGGAAGCCATCTTCGCCCTGGAGCGCTACCCGACCCCTGCCACCCGCCTGGCCCTCACCGACACCATCGAGATGGAGCACTGTTACTACAAGGTTCGAACCCAAGCCTGCACCTGTCTGACCAAAGTGGCGAACTCCATGGTGGCCACGTGGCAAGGCCCGCCAGCCATGATGGCCATCTTCCGCAAGATGTTCGGCTCCCACTCCTGTCCTGCCATCATCAAACAGAATAACTTCACCAACTTCCAGCACTACTTCATCCTCAAGGTTACTGGGCTTTTTGTCATTATTACTTTACTTTATTATCCTGTTGCTGTGTAATTTGAGTCGCTTCTTCCCAGTGGAAAGCTAGCAGCAACAAGAGTTGCGCGTATCTAGATGAATGTGTTTAGGTGTAATCAGCCACTGGCCTTTTTCTTGTTTTTTATTGTCCAGCCTGAGCTAGAGTTTTGGTCTGCTTGAAATACTGGGAATGGGTCGCCATGGTTTGTTGGGTTGCATTGTTAACGAGGGATCTTAGAGCCTGGCAGACAACTGTGTATCAATGTCAGCATTCAATCGTTCAATCAGTCCGTCAGTCTTAAAAATCAATCAGAATCAAAAAACAAGAAAGGTAGGTTGTATGAACGTTTGTTATTGACAAAACAATACATACACAAATATATCGACCCAACGGTCTTTTAAGTGCACAGACAAACAATTGATAACGAAAACTTATCTGGCTGATTTGTTCTTCCGCCTGCCACGAAGCCGCAAGCGATTGAATCGTGGCAGGCGGAAGAAAAAATCAGCCAGATAAGTTTTCGTTATTGTTTGTCTGTGCACTTAAAAGACCGTTGGGTCGATATATTTGTGAATGTATTGTTTTGTCAATAACAAACGTTCCAACAACCTACCTTTCTTGTTTTTTTATTCTGAATTTTGGAACGTTGGCAGTCTCTTTGTTTTTGTATTTTTTCATGAAATCAATCAGTTGATCACAGTGAGTCAGTCAGTTAATCCAAAGAAAATGTACAGAAAAAAAGGTATTTCCTTGTATATTCCTGCTATTTCAGACATACAGCCACTGTCTCAAACACATAGTTTGTATTGCTTTCTTTGTGTGTTTTTCTCCAACTGTTCCAGGTGTAATACAGGGAAACCCCCTAAAACAATCTGATAAAATCAGGCTTAAAAGGTAGGGAGTCTTAAAACGGATGAAAAAATGTATCACTCTCATGCGCAGTCACCATCGTTCTTCTAATTTATTAAAAATGGAGGTCAAGTTACAGAGGCTATGAACAAAACATCGGATGAAAGCACAGTCGTAAAAAAGGAGAAGTCTTAAATTGGAGCGGTGTGAAAAAGGGGGTTTTCACTGTAACAGTTGTAATATTTCACACCTTTATCATTACACTCTGCAGGCGATGGTGTCCTCCATGGCGTACCTGCGTGACGTGCATCAGGTGTGTATCCCCGAGATCCTGCGATTCCTGCTGGACCTCTTCAAGTACAACGACAACATCAAGAACAAGTACTCCGACAACTACTACCGGGCCGCTCTGGTCGACGCCATCTCTCACACCGTTACCCCTGCCGCCACGTCCGTCTCTCTGCTCACTGGGTGAGGACACGGAATTTGTGGTGTCTTTTCTGTTTGTTTGTTTGTTTAGGCCCCCCCCCCAATCAAGTTTGTTTCGGATGACAAGGTAAAAAAAAAGTAAGGTCCGTAGGTCTGTTCCTTTTTTTTATTTTTTTTATTGAAGTTTATTTTTATTTTATGCAGGCGTATGTGGCTTCTCAATGGAACTGTGGCCCCAGGATATTGCAAAAAGAGTAACTTTCCTTGCAAAGCAAAGTCTGCAAAATCGAATTGTGTCCTTTTAATAAAACTTTCTTTTGAAGGGTCAGTAAAAGTTCTTGGGTCGGGAGGAAAAAATAGAGTCGGTTGGGGAATCGGAAACATCTGACATTTTTTTTGCTATTCCAGACAAGTGGCGAGCTCACAAGAATGAATAGAAAGTCTCAGGAAATGGGATCTCACAGTAGAGATGGAAAAAATGAAAGAATTGGTGTAAATGAATGTACATGTATTTTGTCATTGCAGACAAATGGTGTTAACCTGTGTACATGTATTTTGTCATTGCAGACAAGTGGTGAGCTCAGAGACGCTGTCCGGAGACATGAAGCTGATCCTGGAAGAGATCACGAGGGCGCTGAACCTGGAGAAACTGCTGCCGTGCTATCGCTTCACGGTGACAGTCAGCTGCCTGCGGGCATTGAGACAGTTACAGCGATTCGCTCACCTGCCCAGCGACGCCAGCATCTTCAGACAGTACGCACAGTACGGTGTCTTCCGCGATGTCCGTCTGGCCTCGCTTGACTGTCTCATCGACTTCATCAGGAGTGAGTAGAGTGGGATACTGTATTTCATTTTTTTTTAAATTTTTTTTTTATTTATTTATTTTTTGGGGGGGTCCTTACACCTGTTCCTTGTTCCGGTATTCTCTCACGCCGCCCCGTCCCTAACAGGGTTCGTACAGAGTCCTTGAACCCTGGAAAACTCCTTGAAAATTGGAAAACCTTTTCCAGGCCTTGAAAAGTGCTTGAAAATAGAGTTTTGTTAAATAGTCATTGAAAAGTACTTGAATTTTCCAAATTGTTGCCTATACATTTCGTCAGCAGCTTGTCTTATTTAAAAAAAAATGCAACCCCACTTTTTTTCGTCAAATACAGTACATGTACACACATTTTGGGAGAATAAAAGATCGAGTGAAAACGAAAGCAGACGAACTAACTATTACTAGTCACCCGTAGTTGCTTCCCTTCCCGGAAGTTGGCAAGGGAAACAACTACAGAATGACTAATAGTTTGCAGACGCGGAGAACCGCAGTGGCATTTTTATATCTCTTCCTGTGTCTTAGCGTGGAAAATGGGGAAAGGCAACTGCGTCTTCAATCGTCAATGGCTTGCCAATGCAAAATACAAAGCTTGGCTTGTAGAAGCATCGGATAAATCGAAACATCATGCGCGATGCTTCGTGTGTAAAAAAGACTTCAACATTTCGAGCATGGGAGAAGCCGCCTTGAAAAGCCACATGGCCGGTGCACGACACCAGATGCTCATCAAAGGAAATGAAAAATGGTGCTTATCATTAGTTTTTGAACATCCAATGATTTAAATCGGCGTGCGGGAAGAGGGTATAATAACTAGCGAGTGTTTCATTGCGAGCTTTGAAGGTAAGAGGGTGCTTGATTTTCTCTTCAGAAGGTCTTGAAAGTCCTTGAAAAGTCCTTGAATTTTAGAACAAAAAAACTGTACGAACCCTGCCCTAAATTCGCTGCTCCATCCACATCTGAATTTTCGTTCCGCTGCCAGACCTGTCGATCTTACAGACGCTCCAGGGAGGAATATCGGGTCGTTGCGGTAGGCTACCCTCGGAAGTTGACACTGCACTTCTGCTGAGTCACTTCGACGGTGTTCAGTATTTCATTTTTGACTCACCTGAGTAATCGGTGTGTGTAAGTAATGAGCAATGTCTGTCCATATGGACGGACGACTGTCCGTGGACAAACAAATTAACCTTGAGGTTATCTCAGACGTTTTTAAAGCTAGAGCTTTGAAACTATGCACACTTCTAGGGTTTGATGATCTGCCGACATGACCCGGCCCTGTCTGGTTGACCTTCGCCACATGTTGGGGTCACAGCAGGGTCATGTATGGTTCATTAAAACGTAACATTGAAGTTATCTCAGATGTTTTTGAAGCTAGACCTTTGAAACTTAAATATTGTTGGTATTATCACCACTGAAACTTGCCTGACATCATGTTGTGAGTAAATGTTACGCACACAATGTGAAGGCTTGCATGCTCTTTGGCTCATTTATCATTTTTGTCCTTGATTCTGTTTTTCAGCTGAGGCGAGCGCAGAACAACTTGACTATGTCCTGAGCATGGTGGAGACAGACAAGGATTACTACATCAGGTTGGCTTCCTTTTTTCCATTGCTACACGCATTTGAAAGGGAAAAGTGTATGGGGTGAGAGGTTCTGGGGAGGGGGGGGCTGGGGGTTGGGGGGACAAGGTGAAAAGGATTTCTTGATCCCTTTCTTAAAGACAAACCACACCAATTGAACAAACCAAGAGATCTCTTCTTGATCCTCCCTTCCACAGCAAAGAAGCAACAACAAAAACTCTGTCGCAATATAACCTTCGTGGGTGAAAACGACGTTAAACACCAAATAAAGTCAAGTAAACAACAAAAAGTGTGAGAAGATGTCAAAATTCTGTCCCTTCTTCTGCATGTTTCCCAGAGGAAGTGACCAAACTGCAGTTAGTCGTGTTTACTTCTTGACTTCAGCACTAGGCTGTGCATGTATCGGTCAGACATGGGACTGGTCCGAATTTTTATCGGAATTCCAATATTTTCCTTTGCTCACCCGTACCCCAGCACTCGCGTGAACCCACAGCAGTATCATGGGTCGCGTTTGATTGGCTGTCGATCTCCGACGATTATCGCCTAGGCTTAATTATTCACCTATGGCGGTTTGCGGGTTGTTTTGATTGGCTGCCGATCTCCAAACGCTGAAGGTGAAAAATGTAGCATCATGGCGTCTGGATTCCGTATTGTTTTGTCGGCTGTGGAAGCCCTACGATCGACGACCAAAGTGTGAAAAACAAGTGGAAAGCCAACTGGCTGTCAGAAGAAGTGACTGTCATTATCAACAAGAAAGAAAGGCGCCAGCTCATTGGCGACAGTATCGCCAAGATATCCATTCCCGGTCAGGCCGTGTGCACGTGGTGCGACAACGGCCACTGCGAGGTGAAATACGGACTTGGTGTAAAAAATGTGTTGGTTCTGAAAGTTTTCAAGTAAGTTTTGTGTGTGTGTGATTGTTATAAATTACACTTTTGTTTAAAATGCTAAAACATATTATTCTTGTGGTTTTTATGGCTTTTTAAAAAGGCATGATCTAATTTTTTGCTATCAGGAGAGGCCCCAAAATTGCCTTTATAATTCTAACATTCATTTTCCGTCAGGGGGGCTTTGCCTCCCTGAGCCCCCCACCGAGGTTTTGCCCCTGGACCCCACCAGGGGCCTATGCGGCCCCTGGACCCCGGCTTAGTTTCCTACTTTTGGAACATTTGCTGGTCTCATGTCTGATCGGTATCATATCTTGGCATCTATTTGTGTGTGTGCAGGCATCGCATCCTCCGTATGTTGACGATAAACCCGCCCTTCAAGAAGCTGGACCTGGTGCAGAGTGCACTCAACACAGATACCCTGGTGGAGCGACTGTGGAAAATGATGAAGTCAGTGTGTGTGTCTCTCTGTCTGTCTGTGTTTGTGTGTGTGTCTGTGGAAAATAATGAAGTCAGTCTCGCTTCATTCTCTGAATTCACTTGTCATGCTAGCTCCAGTAGACCCCCCCCCCCCCCCCCAGCCCCTTTTGCCTTAACGAGACCCTCTTTTCAGATGTTACTGTTTATAAGGTGTGTAAATCTACCTTCATAAGACTTCCTCTCCTGTATAGCCCTATTGTGTCCAATGTTGTGTTTTATGTGTTTGTAGTGTCTGTAGTGTCTGCAGTGTCTGTAGTGTCTGCAGTGTCTGTAGTGTCTGTAGTGTCTGCAGTGTCTGTAGTGTCTGTAGTGTCTGCAGTGTCTGTAGTGTCTGTAGTGTCTGTAGTGTCTGCAGTGTCTGTAGTGTCTGCAGTGTCTGCAGTGTCTGCAGTGTCTGTAGTGTCTGCAGTGTCTGCAATGTCTGCAGTGTCTGTAGTGTCTGCAGTGTCTGCAGTGTCTGTAGTGTCTGCAGTGTCTGCAGTGTATGCAGTGTCTGCAGTGTCTGTAGTGTCTGCAGTGTCTGCAGTGTCTGTAGTGTCTGCAGTGTCTGTAGTGTCTGCAGTGTCTGCAGTGTCTGCAGTGTCTGTAGTGTCTGCAGTGTCTGTAGTGTCTGCAGTGTCTGTAGTGTCTGCAGTGTCTGTAGTGTCTGCAGTGTCTGAACTCAAGAGACTTTTGTTATAACTCAGAGACTTTTGTTATAACTCAGAGACTTTTGTTATAACTCAAGAGACTTTTGTTATAACTGTAGTGTCTGTAGTGTCTGCAGTGTCTGTAGTGTCTGCAGTGTCTGCAGTGTCTGCAGTGTCTGCAGTGTCTGTAGTGTCTGCAGTGTCTGTTGTGTCTGTAGTGTCTGCAGTGTCTGCAGTGTCTGCAGTGTCTGCAGTGTCTGTAGTGTCTGCAGTGTCTGCAATGTCTGCAGTGTCTGCAGTGTCTGTAGTGTCTGCAGTGTCTGTAGTGTCTGCAGTGTCTGTAGTGTCTGCAGTGTCTGTAGTGTCTGCAGTGTCTGAACTCAAGAAACTTTTGTTATAACTCAGAGACTTTTGTTAAAACTCGGAGACTTTTGTTATAACTCAAGAGACTTTTGTTATAACTGTAGTGTCTGTAGTGTCTGCAGTGTCTGTAGTGTCTGCAGTGTCTGCAGTGTCTGCAGTGTCTGCAGTGTCTGTAGTGTCTGCAGTGTCTGTTGTGTCTGTAGTGTCTGCAGTGTCTGCAGTGTCTGCAGTGTCTGCAGTGTCTGTAGTGTCTGCAGTGTCTGCAATGTCTGCAGTGTCTGCAGTGTCTGTAGTGTCTGCAGTGTCTGCAGTGTCTGTAGTGTCTGCAGTGTCTGCAGTGTCTGCAGTGTATGCAGTGTCTGTAGTGTCTGCAGTGTCTGCAGTGTCTGTAGTGTCTGTAGTGTCTGTAGTGTCTGCAGTGTCTGTAGTGTTTGTGGTGTCTGTAGTGTCTGTAGTGTCTGTAGTGTCTGCAGTGTCTGTAGTGTCTGCAGTGTCTGTAGTGTCTGTAGTGTCTGCAGTGTCTGTAGTGTCTGCAGTGTCTGTAGTGTCTGCAGTGTCTGTAGTGTCTGCAGTGTCTGTAGTGTCTGCAGTGTCTGAACTCAAGAAACTTTTGTTATAACTCGGAGACTTTTGTTATAACTCGGAGACTTTTGTTATAACTCAAGAGACTTTTGTTATAACTGTAGTGTCTGTAGTGTCTGCAGTGTCTGCAGTGTCTGTAGTGTCTGTAGTGTCTGTAGTGTCTGCAGTGTCTGTAGTGTCTGTAGTGTCTGTAGTGTCTGCAGTGTCTGTAGTGTCTGTAGTGTCTGTAGTGTCTGCAGTGTCTGTAGTGTCTGTAGTGTCTGTAGTGTCTGCAGTGTCTGTAGTGTCTGCAGTGTCTGTAGTGTCTGTAGTGTACTGCAGTGTCTGCAGTGTCTGTAGTGTCTGCAGTGTCTGTAGTGTCTGTAATGTCTGTAGTGTCTGCAGTGTATGTAGTGTCTGCAGTGTCTGCAGTGTCTGTAGTGTCTGCAGTGTCTGTAGTGTCTGCAGTGTCTGTAGTGTCTGCAGTGTCTGTAGTGTCTGCAGTGTCTGAACTCAAGAGACTTTTGTTATAACTCGGAGACTTTTGTTATAACTCAAGAGACTTTTGTTATAACTCAGAGACTTTTTTTATAACTCAAGAGCATTTTGCTTTTCTGAACTTGTTGAGGAAATAAATGTACGAGCTTCTGTTTTGACACTTTGTGTAATTTCCAGCTGTAGCCTGTCGTTTGACAGTCGTCTTCGCTGCGGCGTGGCAGACATGTACTACGTGATGTATGGACGTACTCGCCCGTCCTGCCTGCCAATTCCCGAGGTAAACTCTCTACATTCATTTTCCTTGTAAAGGCATCCACTTTCATGCTGGAGCTTTCAGAACTGGTTATATTGAGTGGGAAGACATTGCGATGATGTTAAACCCAAGAAATGTGCACAAAAGTAAGGTTAGAATCGAACGATTCCACACCCAGGAATAAACAGCACAAAAAGTAAGGTTAGAATCGAACGATTCCACACCCAGGAATAAACTGCACAAAAATCGCAGTTCTTCCCCTTTAGCTAAATGCTCTTGTGAGTAATGTGGAACCAATCTCCTGGCACCTAAAAGCAGTTTCATCCTTTTGTCGACTGTCCACATGATTGACCTTGTGTTTGCGTGTTGTTGCAGAGTGTGCTGGTGTTAAATGTGAAGGTTGTGTTTGGTGTTGTTGCAGAGTGTGCTGGTGTTAAATGTGAAGGTTGTGTGTGCGTGTTGTTGCAGAGTGTGCTGGTGTTAAATGTGAAGGTTGTGTTTGCGTGTTGTTGCAGAGTGTGCTGGTGTTAAATGTGAAGGTTGTGTTTGCGTGTTGTTGCAGAGTGTGCTGGTGTTAAATGTGAAGGTTGTGTTTGCGTGTTGTTGCAGAGTGTGCTGGTGTTAAATGTGAAGGTTGTGTTTGCGTGTTGTTGCAGAGTGTGCTGGTGTTAAATGTGAAGGTTGTGTTTGCGTGTTGTTGCAGAGTGTGCTGGTGTTAAATGTGAAGGTTGTGTTTGGTGTTGTTGCAGAGTGTGCTGGTGTTAAATGTGAAGGTTGTGTGTGCGTGTTGTTGCAGAGTGTGCTGGTGTTAAATGTGAAGGTTGTGTTTGCGTGTTGTTGCAGAGTGTGCTGGTGTTAAATGTGAAGGTTGTGTTTGCGTGTTGTTGCAGAGTGTGCTGGTGTTAAATGTGAAGGTTGTGTTTGCGTGTTGTTGCAGAGTGTGCTGGTGTTAAATGTGAAGGTTGTGTTTGCGTGTTGTTGCAGAGTGTGCTGGTGTTAAATGTGAAGGTTGTGTTTGCGTGTCGTGGCAGAGTGTGCTGGTGTTAAATGTGAAGGTTGTGTTTGGTGTTGTTGCAGAGTGTGCTGGTGTTAAATGTGAAGGTTGTGTGTGCGTGTTGTTGCAGAGTGTGCTGGTGTTAAATGTGAAGGAGAAGAGGACCACCGTCAGCCCCACCATGCAGTATGCTGCCAGCATTAGCACACAGGTAATATACCTCATTTGTGTTTCTCACCAAAAGATGACATTTGACACGGATCAAGACAATCATTGTCCTACAAGACCATACTAGCGGTCGACAGGAACAACGACTGTCAAGATCTGTGTCAAATTTCATATTTTGGTCAAAAATACAAGTATCATTTATGTATCGATCCATTTTTGTTAGAATTCTTATTTTTGAATAATCCAAAAACAAGAATTGCAGGTTATTGGAATGTTTAATTATTGACAAAACAAAACATTGGAACATTGGAACGTTGGAACATTGGAACGTTGGAACATTGGCAGTCTATCTGTGTTTGGATTTTCTTTTTGTCATTTAACACCCACACTGTTGTCATTTAACACCCACACTGTTGTCATTTAACACCCACACTGTTGTCATTTAACACCCACACTGTTGTCATTTAACACCCACACTGTTGTCATTTAACGCCCACACTGTTGTCATTTAACACCCACACTTTTGTCATTTAACACCCACACTTTTGTCATTTAACACCCTTACTTTTGTCATTTAACACCCACACTGTTGTCATTTAACACCCACACTTTTGTCATTTAACGCCCACACTTTTGTCATTTAACACCCACACTGTTGTCATTTAACGCCCACACTGTTGTCATTTAACACCCACACTGTTGTCATTTAACACCCACACTGTTGTCATTTAACGCCCACACTGTTGTCATTTAACACCCACACTGTTGTCATTTAACACCCACACTGTTGTCATTTAACACCCACACTTTTGTCATTTAACGCCCACACTGTTGTCATTTAACACCCACACTTTTGTCATTTAACGCCCACACTTTTGTCATTTAACACCCACACTGTTGTCATTTAACACCCACACTGTTGTCATTTAACACCCACACTTTTGTCATTTAACACCCACACTTTTGTCATTTAACACCCACACGTTTGTCATTTAACACCCACACTTATGTCATTTAACACCCACACTTTTGTCATTTAACACCCACACTTATGTCATTTAACACCCACACTTTTGTCATTTAACACCCACACTTATGTCATTTAACACCCACACTTTTGTCATTTAACACCCACACTTATGTCATTTAACACCCACACTTTTGTCATTTAACACCCACATTTTTGTCATTTAACACCCACACTTTTGTCATTAAACGCCCACACTGTTGTCATTTAACACCCACACTTTTGTCATTTAACACCCACACTTTTGTCATGTAACACCCACACGTTTGTCATTTAACACCCACACGTTTGTCATTTAACGCCCACACTGTTGTCATTTAACGCCCACACTTTTGTCATTTAACACCCACACTTTTGTCATTTAACACCCACACTGTTGTCATTTAACACCCACACTTTTGTCATTTAACACCCACACGTTTGTCATTTAACACCCACACTGTTGTCATTTAACACCCACACTTTTGTCATTTAACACCCACACTTTTGTCATTTAACACCCACACTTTTGTCATTTAACACCCACACTGTTGTCATTTAACACCCACACTTTTGTCATTTAACACCCACACTTTTGTCATTTAACACCCACACTTTTGTCATTTTACACCCACACTTTTGTCATTTAACACCCACACGTTTGTCATTTAACACCCACACTGTTGTCATTTAACACCCACACTTTTGTCATTTAACACCCACACTTATGTCATTTAACACCCACACTTTTGTCATTTAACACCCACACTTATGTCATTTAACACCCACACGTTTGTCATTTAACACCCACACTTATGTCATTTAACACCCACACTTTTGTCATTTAACACCCACACTTATGTCATTTAACACCCACACTTTTGTCATTTAACACCCACACTTATGTCATTTAACACCCACACTTTTGTCATTTAACACCCACACTTATGTCATTTAACACCCACACTTTTGTCATTTAACACCCACACTTATGTCATTTAACACCCACACTTTTGTCATTTAACACCCACACTTATGTCATTTAACACCCACACTGTTGTCATTTAACGCCCACACTTTTGTCATTTAACACCCACACTGTTGTCATTTAACGCCCACACTGTTGTCATTTAACACCCACACTGTTGTCATTTAACGCCCACACTGTTGTCATTTAACGCCCACACTTTTGTCATATAACACCCACACTGTTGTCATTTAACACCCACACTTTTGTCATTTAACACCCACACTTATGTCATTTAACACCCACACTTTCGTCATTTAACACCCACACTTATGTCATTTAACACCCACACTGTTGTCATTTAACGCCCACACTGTTGTCATTTAACACCCACACTGTTGTCATTTAACGCCCACACTTTTGTCATTTCAGCCGGCTGCTTAAACTAAAGTTTTAGTCGCTTTTTTTATTTGAGTCATAATTTATACAAATTGTATCTATTTACACCCCCGGTATAGGGGTGTGTATAGGTTTCGGTCGATGTGTTTGTTTGTTTGTGTGTTTGTGTGTTTGTGTTCGCATATAGATCTCAAGAATGAACGGACCGATCGTCACCAAACTTTGTGAACAGGTTCTATACATTCCTGAGACGGTCCTTACAAAAATTGGGACCAGTCAAACACACGGTTAGGGAGTTATTGGTGGATTAAGATTCTACAAGGACTTATAGAGAAAAATATTCATGGTCAAAGGGAAATAACCTTCTCAGTTGGTGGCAGTGAGAATGGGTGCAGTGAGAATGGTTATTTCCCTTTGACCAACGGGGGTGTTTTTCCTACCTCGAAGGAATTTCTTGTTTATGTATTGTTTTTCTTTTCTTTTAAATTGTAAAGCGCTTTGAGCTGCAGGGAAGTGTCATATAAATGTTAAATTATTTTTATTATTATTATTATTATTATTATTACTGTAACATCTCATTCCCTCACACACAGGACTCGATAAAGTCGGAACCGTCCACAAGCTCGGCGGGGCTGGTGCAGCAAAGCGTGGTGGAGGATTGTGAGGTTCCCATGGAGGTGGGGGGGGAGGTGGTGGTCCCCACGGATTCCGCCGCCAACCAAAACACACCGGGGCCCAGCGGATCCAAGCGGAAGTTGGATTCGGATTCGACGCCGTTCAGCGAGTCGCTGCTGTTTGCGGAGGACGTTGTGTCGGTGGAGGAAGTGGATGTGAAGCAGGAGGGCGAGGAGCTGGAGGAAGGAGAGTCGCTCAGAAAAAGAATCAAAATTGTAAGTCATTGTTGGAAGGGAAAAAGACAGAAGTACACGGGCCCTGTTAGCTCAGTTGGTAGAGTACTGGACATATGATCCTAAAGTCACGGGTTCAAAACCTTGTAGTCGCTCAATTTGTGAAGTAATCTGTTAATTAGTTAATTAGTCAGCCAACTAGTATACGGAAAAATAGGGCGGGGATGTAGCTCAGTCGGTAGCGCGCTGGATTTGTATCCAGTTGGCCGCTGTCAGCGTGAGTTCGTCCCCACGTTCGGCGAGAGATTTATTTCTCAGAGTCAACTTTGTGTGCAGACTCTCCTCGGTGTCCGAACACCCCCGTGTGTACACACAAGCACAAGACCAAGTGCGCACGAAAAAGATCCTGTAATCCATGTCAGAGTTCGGTGGGTTATAGAAACACGAAAATACCCAGCATGCTTCCTCCGAAAGCGGCGTATGGCTGCCTAAATGGCGGGGTAAAAACGGTCATACACGTAAAAGCCATGGGAGTTTCAGCCCATGAACGAACAAACAAACAATACGAAAAAATAAACATGAATGGTTAATTCTTTAATTAAAAAATAAAATAAAAACAACACCTAAGAGCTATGTTTCCACTTTAATATCAAAAGGTCTTCGCGACGTGATGTATTATTATTTCTGTGGTCACATATTTTGTATGATTAATTCTTGTGGTAATCATTCCTGATGTATTATTATTTCTGTGGTCACATGATATTTTGTATGATTAATTCTTGTGGTAATCATTCCTGATGTATTATTATTTCTGTGGTCACATATTTTGTATGATTAATTCTTGTGGTAATCATTCCTGATGTATTATTATTTCTGTGGTCACATATTTTGTATGATTAATTCTTGTGGTAATCATTCCTGATGTATTATTATTTCTGTGGTCACATATTTTGTATGATTAATTCTTGTGGTAATCATTCCTGAAGTATAATTATTTCTGTCGTCACATATTTTGTATGATTAATTCTTGTGGTATTCATTCCTGAAGTATTATTATTTCTGTGGTCACATATTTTGTATGATTAATTCTTGTGGTAATCATTCCTGATGTATTATTATTTCTGTGGTCACATATTTTGTATGATTAATTCTTGTGGTAATCATTCCTGATGTATTATTATTTCTGTGGTCACATATTTTGTATGATTAATTCTTGTGGTAATCATTCCTGAAGTCATTTCAGTCTTTGGCACAAATCCCAAAACAGATAGATTGCTAACGTTTCAAAATTCAGAATTTAAAAAAAAACCAAGAATTGTAAGTTAAAGGTTAATTTATTTAAAGTTCACACTATCTTATATTTTTTTACTTTTATTTCTGATTATTTAGATATAGTCTTTTAGCACAGCCCTGATGTTGTACATGTGTGTGAGCAGGAGCAGACAGAACCGTCCAGCCCTCTCCCTCCGACCCTACTGCTGCCGACAGCGACATCCACACCCATGGTGCCATCGGCAGTGTCGCGCACAGCGTCACTGGAGAGGATGCACAGCGACAGTGTCAGTCGCCTCAGCGACGATTCTGGGGACGAGTCGTCCACACTGGTGCAGCCAACATGTACGTTTCTTATTCTTTCCCTTCTTCTTCTTGTTGTTCTTGTTCTTGTTCTTGTTCTTTTTCTTCTTCTTTTTACATTTAGTCAAGTTTTGACTAAATGTTTTAACGTAGAGGGGGGAATCAAGACGAGGGTGTGGTGGTGTGTGTGTGTGTGTGTGTAGAGCGATTGAGAGTAAACTACTGGACCGATCTTTATGAAATTTGACATGAGAGTTCCTGGGTATGACATCTGTATCACATTGCTTGTTCTTTACCTAATCAAAACTTCCATCTCCTTACAGCCCTGTCGTTTTCATCGCTCCCGGCAACGCCCGTCGTCCCATCATCCTCCATGTCCACCCCGACCAGCCTTGACCCTTCCAGTAGCAAGTTGCACAAGTCCAAGAAGAAGAAGAAGAAAAACAAACACAAGCACAAACACAAGCACAAGCACGAACGCAGTGACAGGGAGAGAGACGGCGACCGCTCAGAGCGACGAGAAAAGAGTCGCGAGCGAGAGACGATCCAAGACTTGGAGGGGGAGGTGGTGCGGCCGAGTAAGGAGGACAAAGACGCGGGGTTCGTGTTGGAAGACGTCGGGGCGGGTCCGGGGGCCGATCTGTTCAGTTCCGGCGGCAGTAACAACAATTCCCCCGGTCCCCCCACTCTTGTGGATGAACCCAGTTCTTCAGAGTTTGAGGTGGTGTGAAGTGTCTTCATCACTGCACACGCACACACACACACACTCGCTCACTCACGCACGCACACACACACACACTCACTCACTCACTCACTCACTCACGCACGCACGCACGCACATACACACACCCACACACACACACACAAACACACACACACACACACACACACACACACACACACACACACAGACACAGCTCTTTCCTTAAGATTCAACTATATAGGTCCTTCAAAAACTTCAGAGTTTGAGATGGTGTGAAGTGTGTTCATCGCTGCAAGAATGAAGACAGAACGGGGGCCACTTTCTTCATCGTGCTGTGGTTGATGAGCCCAGTTGGTTGGAGCTGAAATATCTGGATGTTCAGTGTGAGGTGGTGAAGAAAAAAGTGGGCACTACAGATTGGTGTTCATTCCTGAAAGTAGCGACAGAAACTTGCCTAAACATTCATTGTCAGCGTTGATAAGCTTGATTGTTTATAGACAAGCAACAGGAATGTTTTTTGCATGTCTTGACTGCTTGGCTGAACATCCTGCGGCACATGACAAACCCAAAAGGGAGCTGCCTTTTGAGTCTATATTACTGACATGGTGGCAAATGATAGAGTATGGTGTGTGTGAGTGTGTGTGTGTGAAATTTTTGTTTGTTTGTTTGCTTAACGCCCAGCCGACCACGAAGGGCCATATCAGGGCGGTGCTGCTTTGACATATACCGTGGAGTCCGGGTACAACGAATCTCAAGGGAGATTAAAACTAAAGGGGGGAGTTTACGTCCTCTCAGAAACTATTTCTATTTGGGACAAGAGTTGGTGATACAAAGGGAGATACATTTTAGTTCGTTATATCAGTAATTCGCTGTAGAGTTTTCAACCCTAAATGGCCTTAAGACAAGTTTTCCCACTCACCTTCAAATGATCGTCCCATCGATCTTTCCTTGGAGAGTACAATCTCTGCATGTTTTCAACAGCTTCATAATATAATCCATAGAGAGGCATAGTTCAAATGTTCACTTTACTGTAATTTTAGAAGTAAAATTTAAAAAGTCGTGTAAAAGCATGTACCGTATTTTCGGGTCATAAGGCGCGACTTTTTTCCTCCTGGAGTGTATCAAAATACAAAAAAATCAAAGAGACCGCCTGAGTACCAGTCAAACAACTTGTGATAATGCATGTTTCAGCTACTAGGTACTACCCTGGCCACGTTTCCTCTCCAGACATCAAAGAGACCGCCCCATAGGTTAAACTCGGTCACTGACCCCGGTGCAGGAAGTGTTTCCTCTCTCAGATATGACAGGGGAACCACCTCTCATAGCTAAAACTGGGTCATTGACCCCTGGGAAGAGGGTCAGTGTCTATAAAGAAGGCATCACAATGGACCTGCCTTTGATCTCGCCGCATACACAGAGCACACATATTTCCACTCTGTATTCTTCCTTTGATGTGCGGCTTATTTTTATTCTTTGACCGTTTGTTACCGGTATACTTTTACTTGTGTTTGTGTATTTTTGTCTTTGGAGAGAATTATTGACATCAGTTCGTTGTAGCCTTGTGACTTTTAGAGACAAAATGGCTCTGGGGCGATGAAAACGTGTTTGTTATAAGAGGGATTCGTTATGCAAATGAGTTCAAAAGGTTCGTTGTAGCCGGAAAGTAACAAGTAAGAAATAGAAG
>NC_090249.1:61056951-61139451 GCF_037325665.1 Littorina saxatilis | reverse complement strand
TCTCTCTCTCTGGACTTGCAGCATGAATAACACGGAAGATGACATTTGCAGCCTTGCTCCACACACAAAGCTCAACGCCTATCTTGAGTGTCGCTGGTCCTATTATGCATCGCTGCTCATGTTTAAGGAATCAAACTGCTGTGTTGTTTTCTCCCCCTGTGTTCACAAGTTTCTGCAAGGTTGCTTCCAGCTGAAGACTTGAAGATCAGTTTCGCCAACGTCTTGTAAAATATGTCCTTTGTGAATAAAAGTACACTCCAAACTTTGTGTGAAAAAGCGCCTCATGCTGCATATATAGATTCAGAAACTACTGTTTGGATGTTTCTTAAAGTTGAAAAGCATTCATCCCAAGATTTTGGACCACACAGTACATTCACATGTCCAGAAGTTCTATTTATGCAGGAACAAGTCTTCACGACTTAACCACGTCAAAATTCTTTCAGCTGCTCGAGTGGTTCTCAACCTTCGAAGCGTCCACTTTCCTTGCTTACAAACACACTTCTTATTCACTTCATATTCACACTGCTTACAAACACACTTCATATTCACACTGCTAAAACCGAATTCTATGTGTTAAGACACCAGACTCCACGACTGTGTCAAAGCTATCGTCAAGGCCACACTAGCAACAAGACTTGTGGCAGACGACGACCTCAAAGTTCTGGCACCAGAGTTGTAGCTGTCGTAGTAATCAGCGTAGTCGTCATCCATGGCGTCGTATTTGCTGGTGCTGGTGTCTTTAGCGAAGATGATCATCTCGTCTTTGTAATCCCAGGGGTCAATCTTTTCGTCCATTGGTTTGTCGTCTGAAAATGAGAAAAAAGTGTTGGTGTATTTTCACTGATGTGAGAGATCTTTTTAGACACTAGAATGATGAGTGGACACCTAAGAACATGCCCAAAAAGGCCCTTTAGGACACTATCATACTATCACACACACACACACACACACAGAGCTCTTTCCTTAAAATTGGGTCTTAAAATGAATGGAGTCTTAAAAAAAATACATTGGATAAAAAGGCTGTTGACGGTTTTGAACTCATTAATTCCACTAAACTTTACAAAAGAAACAGACTTAAGTTGATCAAGCGGCACTTACCACAACCATCAAAGGCACGCGGCAGACAGTTCATGTGACCGTTGGAACACTGACACAGGTTGCAGCCTGCCTTGACCCAGCTGCCGTGGGGGATGTGGCCGCACTTGCTCTGGCTCACCTCGTACTCGCAATACCGCCCGAAGTAATTCCTGCAACAAAACATTTCATCAGTATAATGTGTGGGTGTAGAAGAAAAGATTTAAATAGACTGATTTTGTAGATCATGTACTGTAAGGCCAAAAAAAAAAAATTGTCTGTTTGGGGTAACCCGACCGACCCTATCGATTTGGCGCCGACCCAAAAACTTTTTTTTGATTAAAAAAAAAAAAAAAGAAAAAAAAAGAGGTAAAAATGCTAAAAAGAGACATTTGGCGTTTCTTTCTCTCCCTTTCTCTCTGTTTTATTTATACGTTAGTTTTGAAACATGTATTCATCAAATATAAGAAGTGAATTTACACACACACACAAAAAAACAACAAAAAACAACAAAAAAAAAAACCTACCTACCTACCGACCCTACTTTTTTTGGTCATGTTGCCCTAAACAGACAATTTTTTTTTTTTTTGCCTAACCAGAATTTATCTTTACTTTCGTTTCGTTCCTATTGTGCTACGATCCGCAAATTGTAATGTTCTGACCTCGCTTTCGCAAGTGTCGTCTGCCAAACCGGGCAGCAGCTAGCTCCTAGCTCTGTCGGCAAAACCCGTAAAACACAACAAGTAAGCAATCTTATTCTTTATATATGAGGATAACAACTCAGTATTATTATATTCTAGGTTTTATATGACCAAGACTTTGATTTAGGTTGGTTTTGATGCCTTTCATTTGTATTTAGATTTCGCGACTCGAAATGCCAGTTTGGTTGTGGTTACGTCAGCGACTGACTGTGGGCAGTTTAACATCATTGTAGATCTATTTTTCATTGAGAAAAGTTTATTTAATAGCAAAGACGCTCTAACAAGAGTTTGCAGAAGAGTTACTGCCTAAAACCTCTCAATTGTTGGAAATCGTACACTGTTCTATTTTTTGGATATTTGTTCATTTCATTTTTGACGTACTCCACTTCAACGTGGTTTAGTGAGTGTGATTTTGATTACTTCCCTTGAGTTGGAAAAGTATTTTGTTTCACAAATGTTCTGAGTATGGTTTTTGTTTGTTCTTTCAGAATTTCACCATAACGATCAAGTACCAATGTTGGGTACTAACGGTTGTAACGAATAGACGAATTAAAGAAATGAAAAACGTCTGTTCATTGGGTGACACTTACCTGTATGTCAAGAGTGTGGAGACATGAGACAGGACAGTGAAATTCTGTGTTTCTTAGCCACTGAAGATGTAGATTTTAACAGTTATGCCTGTGTTCTTGAAGACTTCCTTGATTATCTCAGTGACGACGCCCCAGTTCAGCTTGTCCAATCCACATCCGATCTGCGGCATGGCCAGGGAAGTGACATTGTTATGCTTGCAGTGGTCCCTCATTGCTTCCATGGAGGACTGCAGCGTTTGGTACGAGGGTTTGTGAAAGTAGCGTTCCTTGGTTATCATGTAATAAACGTAGGAAGCACCTACCTGCAGTACAGCTACCTCTCCCACCTTCTTTTTTTTGTGCTCTGAGTTGACCAACTTTTCCAAAATATTTCTTGAAGTAAACGGCAATGCCTTTTCCCATCTCAAGATCTTCGCTGACGCAGTGGGCCATAGCATCATCATCTTCGCATCTGAAAAGGTCGCCTCTGATCTCTGTTAGCACAAATCCCACAATAGGTTGACAATCTATTCTTGGTTGTTCCTTTTCCTGTGGCCTTCTAGCTGCTCCCTGTTCTCCACTTTTTCCGGTTTTCGCTTTTTTCGCTCTTTTGTTTTCACTGAACTGTTCCCATGGCACTTGCCGTGAGCCAGCGGTTGAATCAGATTCTGTCCGATCACCCGAGCCTCTCCTTCGATCAAAATTGGCTTGCTCATAGGTCGAGATCTCCCTATGGCGCATCATGTGTTGGAGCAGATTCTCGGAGAACCATCAGCACCGTTTGCTCAACGTCTTCCTCTTGGTTGGACCACACCTTGCGGTGATGCACCGTGGCCCTTCAGATACTAAAGGTCATGGCGGGGAGAGAGATAGTGCAGGTACCGGAATCTCAAGTGGAGTGGGAGCTAAGTGTACATCTATCGTGCATTCGGCAGTAGATCTTGCGGCAAAGTCGTCTTAACGCGAGTCTTCTCCGAAAACTGTTCTCAGAAGAGTGTAGAAGTGTATGCTGTGATAGACGATCAGAGCAACAGAACACTGGCTTCACCAGATTTGCTAGATCAACTTGGAGTTGACACCGAACAGCACACATACACATTGTCTTCCTGTTCCGGAACGCAGTCTATGAGTGGTCGCAAAGCGTCAGGTTTGTGTGTCCAGTCCCATGACAAGCTGATGACGCTAGCCCTTCCTGTTGTGATAGAATGTGAAAGCATCCCGCAAGACATGTCGGAGATCCCCACCCCAGATGTAGCACACAGTCATGCTCATCTACAGCCAATCGCGGCAAGTATCCCTCCTCTCCACCCTGAGATCAAAATTGGCTTGCTCATAGGTCGAGCTCTCCCTATGGCGCATCATGTGTTGGAGCAGATTCTCGGAGAACCATCAGCACCGTTTGCTCAACGTCTTCCTCTTGGTTGGACAGTAGTTGGAGACGTTTGTCTTGGGAAAGTTCACAAACCTTCGCACGTCCGTGTCAACAAGACCTACGTCACGCACAGTTCAAGAGAAACAATTTTCGAGCCTTGCACTCATAATTTGAAAGTGAGTGAAGAAGATGAACTAGGTTCTACAGTGTTCAGAAGAACCAAAGATGACGAGAAAATCGGGCTGTCTGTTGAAGACAACAAGTTTGTGGCCATGATGGACAAACGATTTCAGAAAAACGCCGATTGACGCTGGTCAGCGCCTCTTCCGCTACGTTCTGAGAACAATACTGTCATAAACAACAGAGAGCAAGCAGTTAGACGCGCTCACGCCTTGAAGAAGTCCCTGCAAAAAGACCCGACAAAAAGAGAACACTTCTTCAAATTCATGGCCAAAATCTTGGACACTGGCGCTACAGAGGTGGCCCCTTCTGTCGAGGATGAAACCAAAGCCTGGTCTTTTCACCCGTAGAGGCATTTTGTCTGCTCTGAACAGCATTTACGATCCTCTAGGGTTTTTAGCGCCAGCAACGATAGCAAGAAAGATCCTTCTGCGTGAAATCTCTCCAAACGGGAAATCTTGGGATGAACCGCTCTCAGAAGTTCACTTGAAGCAGTGGGAGTCATGGAAACGCTCTTTGAAATCCGTCGACGGGCAGCAAGTCCCACGCATGTATGTGCCGTTCTCTCTCAGTCACACTGGAGACGCAAACTTTCACATATTCTGTGATGCCTCTGAAAAAGCTATCGCCGCCGTAGCCTATGTGACGGTCACTACGAGAGACAAGTGCAACACTGACATTGGTTTTGTGATGGGAAAAGCCAAAGTAGCGCCGTCAAGCAGACATACCATACCACGTCTAGAGTTGTGCAGTGCCGTTCTCGCTACCGAAGTGTGGCAATCAATCTCTGAGCAGCTTGGTTTGAACCCGAAGAGTGTGACTTTTTACTCTGACAGTAAAGTAGTACTCGGGTACATCAACAACGAGAAACGCAGATTCCACACATACGTCAGTAACAGAGTGGAACGCATCAGACACGTATCAGATCCCACTCAGTGGAAGTATGTTACTTTCAGAAAGTTGGTAATCTCTTTATATCCTGTTTGCGAAAAGAAATTAGAAACTGGTTAGTGTTTAGAGATGAAGTGTGTTAAATCAACATACACGATGGTATTTTTTATGTCTGTTCGAAAAGCTTTTTCTTTCATTTGTTTTATAGTGATATTATTTGAATATCAGACGGGGAGTGTACTGTAACCAGAATTTATCTTTACTTTCGTTTCGTTCCTATTGTGCTACGATCCGCAAATTGTAATGTTCTGACCTCGCTTTCGCAAGTGTCGTCTGCCAAACCGGGCAGCAGCTAGTTCCTAGCTCTGTCGGCAAAACCCGTAAAACACAACAAGTAAGCAATCTTATTCTTTATAAAATATATGAGGATAACAACTCAGTATTATTATATTCTAGGTTTTATATGACCAAGACTTTGATTTAGGTTGGTTTTGATGCCTTTCATTTGTATTTAGATTTCGCGACTCGAAATGCCAGTTTGGTTGTGGTTACGTCAGCGACTGACTGTGGGCAGTTTAACATCATTGTAGATCTATTTTTCGTTGAGAAAAGTTTATTTAATAGCAAAGACGCTCTAACAAGAGTTTGCAGAAGAGTTACTGCCTAAAACCTCTCAATTGTTGGAAATCGTACACTGTTCTATTTTTTGGATATTTGTTCATTTCATTTTTGATGTACTCCACTTCAAGGTGGTTTAGTGAGTGTGATTTTGATTACTTCCCTTGAGTTGGAAAAGTATTTTGTTTTACAAATGTTCTGAGTATGGTTTTTGTTTGTTCTTTCAGAATTTCACCATAACGATCAAGTACCAATGTTGGGTACTAACGGTTGTAACGAATAGACGAATTAAAGAAATGAAAAACGTCTGTTCATTGGGTGACACTTACCTGTATGTCAGAGTGTGGAGACATGAGACAGGACATCAATCAAAACACACATATATTTGCAAAATAACTTAGTACACTTATGTATGCACACACACACACACGTACGTACACACACACACACACACACACACACACACAAACAGGCAAAGGGAGAGGGAACACAAGACTACACTGAGTTATTTACAAACATCGTCTATTCTTTAAAGAAAAAAAATATTTTAAAAAAAGGAGGAGGACACTGACCTCTACCCTCTCCCCACCCACACTGGCCCACCCATCCAACCAACAGAGGTGATAATAACCAAAGCCTTACTTGGGGCAATGACAGAAGCTGCCCAGCACACACAGGCCGCCGTTCAAGCAACAGGGTTTCGGGTTCGAGTTTCCTTTGGATTTGGTTCTGGCGGCTCCTTCTTCTGACAGGGCTGGAAGAAAAAACAAGCCAACAAATCGGTCAGTCCGTGTTGACAGTTTCACGATTTGAGAAAATAAGTACCTGCTTCTACCGAGCAGCTTTGATCACAACTACTAACAGGAACGCAAAATATTTAAATATTTGTTGTGAAAAGTTGTTGGTGTACAGTAGAACCCCCTCCCCCTTTAACTTGAGACTCCCACCATTTGAAGACTCCCACCATTTGAAGACTCCCACCATTTGAAGACTCCCACCATTTGAAGACTCCCACCATTTGAAGACCCCATTTTTTTAGATGAAAGGGGAAGACACGATCTAAACTACAGTTATATAATATTATGTTAAAAAACGATGTCCTGCGAAACGTAGAACAGAAATACCAAAACACAACACTAACACACACGCAACCTCTCCCTCCCACCCCCCCACCCCCCTCACACACACACACACACACACACAGGCATACACACAGCGAGTTCTGTCTTCGTCCAACAGTGAACATAACAGAAAGTAAAGAAAACGGTTGGGTCAGTAGAGAGGAATGAATCAATCTACAGGTCAAACGCATATATTATGGAATCCACCAAGGCTGTACACACACGAGCAAAAGATACTCGGGGGGGGGGGGGGGGCGTAGCATCACGTGACGTCAATTTACCGAGAAGCCTTGATCGGTATTGGGCGTCTCTAACTCTCTAACAAGCAGTCTAAGCAGCGACCCGGCGATCAGCTGGAAACTCGGGCACGCCGCCATGTCACACGACGGTGAAAGTGCCAACCTCAACAACTCTGAATGACGGCTTCTACAAGACACAGACAAGGCGATCGGCTTTCGTGCGCACTGAAGGAAGTAGAACTGGACTTTCTTTTGCTTCTGTTCGTTGACAATAACTTAAATCCCAGGGAGAGAGAGAGGGTGGGGGGGGGGGGGGGTAGAGAGAGGGGGGAGAGAGAGAGAGAGAGAGGGGGGGAGGGAGATAGACAGAATGACAGACAGGCAGACATACAGACAGCAAGACAGACACTGAGATAGACAGACAGACAGACAAAGAGAGGGAGAAAGTTTCGAAATTTGTCAAATAATTGTAAACACAGCAAATGTTTCTGTTGTACTGCTGGCGTTTTCCCATCAAGAGTATTCTCCTCGTTTCACAAAGTCAGCAAGGTGTATATAATATATATATCTTTCTCTCACGACTGATGTTCACAGAGTGCAAACTATATTTAGGTTGTTCTCAAAGTAAACCTATGCCCAGACGGTAGTTGTTTGTTCCTGAATTTGCTGACTCAAGCTCCAATCCAAAGATTCATAATTACCCCCTCCGGGAGGAAAGGGTCTCAGTAATTCCAAGCGCTGTCCAATCAATCCACACACAAAAGTACTGTGTTGGAAGAGAAAACTTCATACGCCTACAAAATATGAAACATATCAACACGCGGCATCGTTTCAATTACTACCCAATTCACCAAAAGGAACAACAAAATGTATACCGTGACAAATCAAAAATATCAGAACCAAATTCACCAAAAGAAAAGAATAACAAGAAAACGGGGGAGGGAGGGGGAAGCAAACACCCACACACATAAAAATAAAAATCTTGCAACACGTGGCGCCACCTGTTGAAGAACAAGCCATGTGCACACTCGAGGAGGGCCCTGGTGGAATTTCAGAAAATCATTTTCTTGCAATTATGATCAAAGCGGCGCGCCATACGTATGAATGACCACCTACCGCATGTATATATGCTGTCGAATTAACAAACCGGAAGAAACCCTTCGAAGCAACATGAATCAAAAGTGAGGAAAAAAAGAAGTAAAAACTTAGATTAAAAATAAAAAAATAAAAATGATGATGCCACTGGCTACTCCTGAGCACAAGGGGAAGCAATTCACCTCCAGAGACTGAGGGGAGGCAATTCACATCAAAGTGATCTTCTGCCCACGAATCAAGAACTACTGTAGGTGGTACATCTTAGTCATCTACATTAGCAGGACACCGGCAGACCACGTGGGGAGGGGAAGGAGGGGGGGGGGGGGGGTGGGGGACTAAACTGACTGACTTGAACCTCGTTCATTGAGGATTCGGGTTCAATCCGAGTCGAGAAACTATCTACCCATTCAACCTCGTGTTTCAGTGTTTGAATGGGAGAACGAGAGGCTAGAGAAAGGGCGGCGGGGGGGGGGGGGGGGGGGGGGGGGGAGGGGGGGGGGGGAAGGGGGGGGGGGGGGAAATTCGACACTTTGGCATTATTTTAGCAAATTGACCATTATTGTCTTCTTGACAACCCTCACACCAGCCACGACATCCTAATCACTAGCAGCAAGACAACGACTTTCATCTTCCCCACACACCAGCACCACTGCACGATCCTCATCCTACCCACCTCCAGCTGCGAGGAAGCTCCCGTGTACAAACTAGGCCGCTAACTCTTCAAGGTTGATCGCTGCCAAAAAGACTGAACAGATAATTAACCGAACCAACAGGTGCTTGGAGTCTTCTCCCGAATGGCCTCGCTACAAAGGTAATAAGGACAGGCAGTTTTTTTGTGCGAAAGGGTTCGTTTCTTTTACATGCTTTCTGCGGTAATATTCAATGTCTATTTGAAGGTCGCTGTTTTACATCAAAACTGAATGCATACAAATTATAACGAAAAAAAGCCGAACCCACAGGGGCTTGAAGCTTTCTCCTGACAGAGGTTGACAAAACAAGAAAAATAAAAAAATCCACAAACAAATAAAACACTGTCTGAACCGACAACCACGTGACAATGTTGGGTGGGGGTATGAAAAGCTCTGACATTATATTTGTGAATCAAACAATGCTCTTTTGCAATCAACCCTTGACTCACTTTACTACACACACCTCAGTCTCACGAAATCATTGTCATTTGACTGCCAAACCGACACTGCTGAAAGGCAACAGAAAACCAATACAGCCAAAAGAAAGCATACTCGATAGCAGAACACCCGGGGTAATGTAAGAATTATCCTATGCACACACGGACAAGCAAACACATGCCGGGGACGAAATCCGACAAACGGTACAGGAACAAAGTCGATAACGACCCGAAACGGGCCTAATATAACAAGTCCGGCTACTCTCCGTCTCACGCTCGTTTTCGCCTTATCGGCAATGAGATAACTTCCCTTTGCATAAGAATTGTAAAGAGCTTTCAACGAGCGCCTCGAGTTTGCTCAATACGGCAGAAAAATGTGAGCTGCTGAGTTTGTCCAAGGGTGTGTGGGGCGAAACAAGCAGCGAGAAGAGCTAAAGTCTTGAACCTTTCACCGTGCCTTGTGTCAGTAGAGACTTGACAAAGGCGAGGCGCTCGTTTTGGGATTAGCTGGAGAGGGGAGTCTCCCGCCCATTGTTGATAACGGCGCTCGGGGTGTTAAAGAGTTAAGCTCTCTAACTGAAAACCTAACAAGGTGACGCTGGCATGAAGTGGGGATTTTTTGCTATTCTTTTTTGTTTTGGGTCGTGTTTTATGTACTTATGTAAATACATAGGTGGGAGCCCCAAATGTTGCCAGGACTGAACATTTTGGAAGGCCGGGGTCCAGGGGCCGCTAAGGCTCCGGCGGGGTGCAGGGGCAGTTCCCTTGCTGGGGGGTCTAGGGGGGTTACAGTGCCCCCCAGCCAAAAATGAATTTTAGCATTTTAGGGAGGGTTTAGGTGGCCTCTCCTGACTTGTAAATTTTAGAACAAACAAGCTTTTTGGAGATGCATAATACAGTGAAACCCGGCTATATTGAAGTGGCACGGGACCCGGGAAGACCTTCAATATAGCCGGAACTTCAATATAGGCAATTCTCGGTTATATTGAATTTCCCTCCTTGTTCCTTCAGAAATTCAATATAACCGAACTTTTTTTCACTATACGTTCTTATTTCCGTGTCCACACATTGCATTTGATGTGAGATATATTCCCATTAATCTTTCACCTGTTGGCTGTTGTTCTTCGAGCCTCCTTGCTTTTTTCTGCACACACACACACACACACACACACGGACACACTTTCACACACGCACGCACCCCTTACACACACAAACACACAGAGCCATTCACAGTATCAGACCGACGCCAAATGAAGCATTTGATTAAAAGTTTAAGGAAAAAGAAGACATGAAATAATCCAGTCTGTCATTGACTGAAGGTTGGCAAAGTGGTGCGATGCTATCAGAAGAACAATGTTTGCCACAAAGGTTTACACTCTCGGCATATGTTTTATAAGCTTAGCACAAAAACATGTAAATAGACAACTAAAAAAAGAAAGAAAGAAAAAAACTTTCATACATAAGGGACAATGTTTAAGAAAGGATGAGAGAGAGAGAGAGAGAGAGATGGGGAGAGAGATAGTGAGATATATATATATATATATATAGAGAGAGAGAGAGAGAGAGAGAGAGAGAGAGAGAGAGAGAGAGAGAGAGAGAGAGAGAGACAGAGACAGAGAGAGGGGGGTAAGTGCAAAATGGTTCAGAATAAGCTATAATAGCGAAGCGCGCAATAACCATTAGAGCCGAACTAAGAGACACATTAAACATTTCAAGAAAAAATGACATAAATGCTGTTCAAAAGTTCAATGTCGAATACGGAAAAAATACACACACACACACACACACACACACACACACACACACACACACAAGAAGGCCATCATGCAATTAAGCTATGTTGATAACCCTTTCCGAAAGTCAGTTTGGGATCAGCACTGACAGACACGCGGTTCAAGAGTATGGTACACAAACCACAAAGTGGTTGGGAACCCAGGTTGACGCAGGTTTGTCTTTCCCCAGACAAGACGTCCACATGATAGTCGGCAAGCTTTCCTGGGAAGTGTTGATCTCACTTTGTCGACAGATGCGAGGCTGCACAACTCTATGGAGGTCCTTTCTTACATTGAAACCTCCATACTGTGGGTACACAGACTGGACAGGCACACCCAGTACACTACTCAAACCATGGATTCCCCACATACTCATGTAGGATTCTGGGCATCGGCAGTTCATCACCTCATTCTGAAAAAGGTTTTTCATGTCTTCTTCCGTCACGTTGATGGAAAATACCTGGCCTGAGTATGACATGTAAGTCTTCACCAAATTCTGAAGATCCGTCCCCGATGCAAGGACATCATGAGAAAGATACAGGTCTGAATTCTGAACCATCTCAAAAATGATACGGACCCGCATCTCAGTGTGATGATCTTCATCTCCATATGCTAGGAGAGACCCGCACCGCGGCAGACAATCTCCGTTAGCACACACCCGCACTGGAAGACGCTGTGGAGCATCATCAGGATAAAGCTCGAGGGACACATTGTCCACTTTTGGTTTTTCTGGCAGGTATGGTTTGTATGTGATGGGCGTTTGTGCGAACAAGGAATGCGTTTCTGCAGCAACAATGTTCTCAAGTTCCTCGTAGGATGATGCATCTTTGATCAGTGTTGCAAGATTGTCAAAAACGCGAAAGAGTCATCTGTTGTATGCCTGGTGGAACCCTTACTGGTTGATGGACGAGGCGTGTCCTTATTGGTTGATGGACGAGGTGTGTCCTTGCTGGTTGACGGACGAGGCATGTCCTTGCTGGTTGACGGACGAGGCGTGTCCTTGCTGGTTGACGGACGAGGTGTGTCCTTGCTGGTTGACGGACGAGGCGTGTCCTTGCTGGTTGATGGACGAGGCGTGTCCTTGCTGGTTGACGGACGAGGCGTGTCCTTGCTGGTTGACGGACGAGGCGTGTCCTTGCTGGTTGACGGACGAGGCGTGTCCTTGCTGGTTGACGGACGAGGCGTGTCCTTGCTGGTTGACGGACGAGGCGTGTCCTTGCTGGTTGACGGGGGGAGAAGTGGAATGGCTCCAAGTGAATGAATGACCTGCCTGTTCAGGCTTTGATGGTGACGAAAAGAAATCTGTGATTCTGCTTTGTATTGTGGAAGATGTTAGAAGCAAATGTTCCAATTGACCGCTGAATTTCTGAAATCCTCTTCTGATCTCTTCATTTGCTCCCGTTTGCAACAGATACAGCTCAATAGTTGAAAGAGCAGACAAAGCCTCCAACTTTGAGATAGACGGAGGTTGCTCCCCACAGTCATCCCCATCAGAGTCGTTGTTGTCGTTGTTGTCGTTGATGGTCTCATCGGTGTCACCTCTGGTAGAGCTAAGTGAGGACAAGATGTCTTCTGTTGAAGGAACCGCGCATGTAGCAACATCATTGTCAACATCACAAAACTCTTCCATGGACACACCCAGCTCCTTGTAGAGTCGTGACAGGAGCGGCTCCATGTCAGCAGCCTCAATGTCAGCTCTCACGTCGCATGGCATCTCAGTGCAGGCTTCTCCTTCATCCAGGTCACTTCGATTAAATCCAGCTTTCCGGAAACAGTTTCTGACTGTGGATGGTTTGACATTGTCCCATGCGCGCTTCAGGTTCCTGACGGCATCGAGGAGGGTGACGCTGAACTCATCCAAGGGCAGGCCTGAATCAACGTGAAGAATGAGCCTGGAGAGCAGCCGGGACCTGAAAAAATACCAATTTCAAACCTTAATTGTGTGCTAGTGTGTGAGTGATTGTGAGCGTGTGTGTATGTGTGTGTGTATGTGTGTGTGTGTGTGAGAGAGAGTGTGTATGTGTGTGTATGTGAGAGAGGAAAAGAGAGAGAGCACACACACACACACACACACACACACACACACACACACACACACACACACACACGTCCTCACCTGTAGAAGAATTTCAAATTCTTGATCACACCACAGTCCAAAGGTTGGAGTTTGGATGTGGCATTTGGTGGGAGGAAAAGCACTTCTGTTGCGAGGAGGCCCTGAATTTTGACATGAGCAGTGCAGTTGTCGATCACAAGTAAGACCTTTCGGTTTGCACTGTCCATGGACCGGTCAAAATCGCGCAACCACTTCTCGAATAGGTCGGATGTCATCCAGGCTTTCTTGTTCGATGTATAGCGAAGTGGCAACTCAATGCCTTTAAAGCACCGGGGTTTGGCAAACTTCCCGATGACCAAAAGAGACTGTTTTTCTGACCCGTCCATGTTACAGCAAAGACTCACAGTTACTCTTTCCTTAGACTGCTTTCCTCCATGGCACTTCTTAGATTTGAACTCAAAGGTTCTATCAGGCAGCATACGGAAGAATAGAGCGCATTCATCCATGTTGAAGATGTCCTTCTCCTTATACTTTTGAAGAGTTGGGGTCAGCACTTCGCTAACTCATGCATCTGTGGACACTTCATCTACGCTTTCACGTTCGCCGCACATTTTTCGACAGTTGATGTTGTGTTGCTTGTTGAATCGGCTAAGCCAACCGTTCGTGCACTCAAAGTCATTTAAGCCGAGTTTTCTTGCGAACTCTTCAGCTTTCGTCTTCAGTACTGGCCCACTTATAGGAATGGCATTACTCCTGGCTCCTTTGAACTACTGAAGAAGTGCATACTCTATTTCTTCCTGTCGAGCTACTCTATGTGGTCTCTGGATTTTTGGATCTATTTCTCCGCTGTAGTAAAGACTTTTCAATGTTTCTTTTTCTGTCATAATCTTGGTCACACAACCTGCCGAAATTCCATATTCCTCAGCTACTTCTTTTCTTTTTTTGCAGCCAGTTTCCAGCTTCTGAATAAGCTCGATTTTTCTTTTAATTGTCAGACTCACCCTTTTTTGTTTTGCAGCCATTTTTGCTAGTGTACAAAGGGAAACTACTCGCATGAACAAGAGAAATTAAGTCGGGAGATCTACGCACCACAAGACTACATGGCGTAGATCTAGCTCTCAGAGGCCCGCGGCATTGTTAGACTGTAATTGTTATCAGAGACCTCCTGACTCGAAAGTTGATGCTGATCTGGTGGTCTCTCCCCTTCCTCAACTGATTGCGCTGACAGCGGCGTGTCATATCATTCGGCGCCCGCGCAGTCATTGTTCTTAAAAATAAAAAGTTAAACAAATCTTCGGAGCAAACATTTAATATAGCCAGGTAAAAACGTCCCGTGGGCTGAATTTTTCTTTCAATATAGCCGGGATTTCAATATAGCCGACTTCAATGTAGCCAACATTTTTTAACAAAGAAAAAGTAGAGCTTCAGCCGGGACCTGAAAAATTCTTCAATATAGCCGGGATTTCAATATAGCCTACTTCAATATAGCCTGGTTTCACTGTATATACATCTTGTAAAAGGTTTTTGTAACTGACCAGCTGAAAATTAATTTTAGCATTTCACGAGGGGGCTATTTGAGCCTCTGCTGGCTATAAAACTGATAACAGCAAACAAACAACAACAAATGGGGGGGGGGGGGGGGGAAGGGAGGAGAGAATGCACAAAATCAAAAACCTCTATACTTGAAGGTGTTTGGTTGCATCACTCTTGCTAGGGGGTCTACACAAACAAGTGGTAAACAAATTTCAAGAAGGGCTTTAGAAGCGGCTTAAACAAAAACTTAAAACTGGATATGCACATAATTAAAAAATCTTGTAAAAGGCGAGGCCACAGTCACGAGGCACATGTAAACTTGAAGGGCGGGGATGTAGCTCAGTCGGTAGCGCGCTGGATTTGTATCCAGTTGGCCGCTGTCAGCGTGAGTTCGTCCCCACGTTCGGCGAGAGATTAATTTATTTCTCAGTCAACTTTGTGTGCAGACTCTCCTCGGTGTCCGAACACCCCCGAGTGTACACGCAAGCACAAGACCAAGTGCGCACGAAAAAGATCCTGTAATCCATGTCAGAGTTCGGTGGGTTATAGAAACATGAAAATACCCAGCATGCTTCCTCCGAAAACGGCGTATGGCTGCCTAAATGGCGGGGTAAAAAACGGTCAGACACGTAAAATTCCACTCGTGCAAAAAACACGAGTGTACGTGGGAGTTTCAGCCCACGGACGCAGAAGAAGAAGAAGAAGGTATTTGATTTCATCATCTACTTTTGTCTTTGTTTAAAACAAATGTTTACTGCATTAAAGGAAAATCGCCATGCAAGCAAAGCAAACACAGAAAATAACAGTCACCTCCCTTGTACTACACATCTTTACTTTTGTAGCTTATGATTTTATCATTGCAGGTGGTATATTCTCAAATAATTGTTGAACCATAGCTTGAACCAAATAAGAAACAAGTTTCAAGTCATTTTGTTTCAATTTGACACCTTCAAAAGGGCTAACTGCTCAGGTTATAAAAGAAGAAGGTTTGGACAAAAACAGAAACCACCAGAGTTATATCCCTTGCTCAGTCTTCTGATGCTGCTTTTCAATTCATCATTTCAGGAGTTATATTCTAAAATTATTGTTGAATCATAGCTTGAATTAAAAGAGAAATATGTTTAAATTAAGCGTGTTTCACTTGCAAACTTTCTAAAGGACTCAATGTATCAGAATGTAAATACCACTAGTTCACAGATAAGGAATACCATTTTTTTTCTACCACCACTTAAAGGTCTCTGAATCCCTGCAAGTGGGGTATATAAAGTTGTGGGTGAGCAAAGCACCCCCCACGTATAAGTCTTATTTCTTAGTATACCTAAGCTGTATATTTTAATGTATGGGAATGAACAGTGGAGTGTGTGTGTCTTTTTTTTCTTCTTTTTTTTTAAACTCGTACCCATCACCTTCACCCTGAACATAGTGTATATAAATCACGAACGGAATTGGACTTTTATCTTTTTAAGAAAAGTGGTCCTAAGTCTTAACCAGTTTTTAACCCACGTGACTTAATAAATTACCGGCCTTTTACTGGTCCATCCCCATCCCCTATATAGAATTAAAAAACTCACATTTCTTAAACATATAACTTTTACTAAATATTTATAGAGTACCAACAACCCCGTCACCTCCATCCTCTTGGTTGGGTGCCCCCCCCCCCCCCCCCCCCCAAGACCCTCCCCCTCCTCCACTGCCTACTAACACATCTACAGAGCTACTCCCTAATGGACACCAGTTCGTGGGACAGAAGCACCATCCATCGAACAGCCCGGGTAGCTCAGGTGGTAGAGCACTGGACTTGTGATCGAAAGGTCGCTGGTTCGAATCCGGGCCGGGACGGACACAGGTCAACCTTATGTGCAGACCCAGAGACGGTATCCATCTCCCACCCCCGTGTCACCACAGTGGCACGTAAAAGACCTCGGTCATTCTGCCATAAGTGCAGATGGCTGATGCCACCTAAACACGCATACACTGGTGTATCTAATCTAAAGTCGGGTTAAAATCCGGGAATTTAGGTAACAAAATAAAAATCCAAAATTCTTCCTGGGACGGAAATCCGTCAGGGACGGAAGAAATCCCACCCCTCAGTGTAAATATGTTACAGAGACCCGTGCCAGATCTGAGGGAGAATGCCACATGTCATATGTAGCCCCAAGCAATGATTCCACAAATAGGTCTATAAATGGTAACATAATATCCAGATATTCCGGAGAAAAATACAGCTTTTTGGAAACAAGGTTCAACTTCACGCCGCTTCTGTTCTGATAAAAACAGAAAAGCAAAATAATGTTTTACCGATAACCACAATGTCGTTTTAAAAATTCAAATCGTCTTTATTTGTCTTATTTTTTTTAAGGATATATCATATTTAAAAAAAATTGTGTGGGATACATTTTATTACAGAACATTGGGTTCAAACGCCAACAAGGACAACAAAAACTCCAAACAATTGCGGAATGTCAACCTGTCAGCGATTTTTCTTGATCTGACATCAACAACCCTTGGACCTTTCTACCTCCCGAGAGAAGGGCTCTCTTTGTCAAGCCGGGTTTTCCACATGCCCCAAATGGCTTTGCCGTGAAGGCGTAAAACTTACAATTTCTTCTGAAGAGCCCTTCTCTCAGTGTCCCAGACCTTGTTTTGCTCCTTTTCGTTTCCGTGCCCCCCCCCCCCCCCCCTCCACCCCCAACCACATCTACAGTGACAAATACCATGCACTCCCAGCTGTAAGTACATAGACTTTCAAACACACACACTCACACGGACGTACGCACAATCATACAGCAGAACACCAACACATTTTTGTGGTGGGATAGTATATCTTTTGAAATTCAATTTTGTTTCTACATGATTTATAAAGGGGGTATGTGTTATGATAAACATTTATTCAAAAATAAAACCAAGCTAAAGAACGAGGAAAAGCAAAATCTTGAATTTTCTGGAATGTGAGCTCACTACTTTTATCTTTCTACCTTCTAAGTGAAACTAGCTCTTATTTCTCCTTCTTCTCTTCCTTCTCGGTGTCCCAAACCTTATTTCTCCTTTTCTCTCGATGTCTCATACCCACCGTAGTATAGCGCAGTGGCCATACCTACACAGTGTCGCGCCGAGCCAACCCCAAGCCAGCACTCCCAGTCACCCCTACCCAGCCTTGACACCGAGTCCCACACACAGTCACACCGCTCGAGGAGGGGGCCCGCCAAGACAGGAAAAGCTGGCGACACGAGGTGCCGCTAATTGCAATTAACCCTTCTGGGTCCAGCGTGCCAGCGTCGGGTAATCTCTCTCCTAGACAGGCGCACCTGGCCTTCAAGCGACCGCGAGCCCGTGTTTTCCCCCGTCCCTCTTTACCTGTCCTACTCGCGCTCGTAAAACAGTGCGATTGTCAGGTAGAGAACCCTCGCGACTAGCGCACTGGAGCAAGAGTCATCGCTATCCTGTTTTGAGCTTAAAGGGCAGAATATACCTGCACAGTTTCAGCGGCACAGACGACGCACGGCCTATTATTTATGCCGCGATAGGGATTATGACGAGTACTTGGCCTGTTTTCCTTTCACACAACGTGTGGCGGGCTGGGATAAACTGCAGTGCGTCGTCGGTCCTGCTGAAGTTACATAATTAAGTTACAAAGCTTAACTCAAATTGAGGCGTTGCTTGCGCGCTATGCCTGAGGGTGATCAAGGCTCTCGGTATTTTCTCTGTTGCTTTTGTCAAAGGCTTTCTCTCAGAGGTCTCTTGCTGTGTCATTGACAGCAGGTCCTGTCCTTTGGAGATAAACTATGCCGGTCTTTCCACAACTTTTATTATGGTTCAAGGGAAGGGGGGGAGGGGGGGGGGCGTATCTGATACGTAAAATGATCGGGCCATGTGTGTGTTCGAAAGAGATTCAGGATATCTGATAATGTGGGAAACTCGATCCTTTTTTATATTTAGTCAAGTTTTGACTAAATATTTTAACATCGAGGGGGAATCGAAACGAGGGTCGTGGTGTATGTGCGTGCGTGTGTGTGTGTGTGTGTGTGTGTGTGTGTAGAGCGATTCAGACTAAACTACTAGACCGATCTTTATGAAATTTGACATGAGAGTTCCTGGGTGTGAAATCCCCGAACGTTTTTTTCATTTTTTTGATAAATGTCTTTGATGACGTCATATCCGGCTTTTCGTGAAAGTTGAGGCGGCACTGTCACGCCCTCATTTTTCAACCAAATTGGTTGAAATTTTGGTCAAGTAATCTTCGACGAAGCCCGGGGTTCGGTATTGCATTTCAGCTTGGTGGCTTAAAAATTAATTAATGACTTTGGTCATTAAAAATCTGAAAATTGTAAAAAAAAATAAAAATTTATAAAACGATCCAAATTTACGTTTATCTTATTCTCCATCATTTGCTGATTCCAAAAACATATAAATATGTTATATTTGGATTAAAAACAAGCTCTGAAAATTAAATATATAAAAATTATTATCAAAATTAAATTGTCCAAATCAATTTAAAAACACTTTCATCTTATTCCTTGTCGGTTCCTGATTCCAAAAACATATAGATATGATATGTTTGGATTAAAAACACGCTCAGAAAGTTAAAACAAAGAGAGGTACAGAAAAGCGTGCTATCCTTCTTAGCGCAACTACTACCCCGCTCTTCTTGTCAATTTCACTGCCTTTGCCGTGAGCGGTGGACTGACGATGCTACGAGTATACGGTCTTGCTGAAAAATGGCAGCTACTTGACTAAATATTGTATTTTCGCCTTACGCGACTTGTTTCATTTTACCGTAAGTCAAAGACAAAATCAGCAGTTTTAGAATGTGAGGAAAACACACTGTGAAAAAAGCTATAAGATCACTTATGCACCTTGAAAAAACAACAAAACAAGCATATAAAGAGTTTGAAAGCGCTAGTGTATACAGTTGTCAAAACTACCCTTGTAAGGTTCGAGGTCATGACATTTTGTTGGTGTCTGAGCCATAATTTAAAGTCAGTTCTCTTTGCCACACTTTTTTTCTCATTGTCCCATTGAAAGAATAATGTAGAATTTTTTCCCCAAAACACAGATTTCGGTCTACAACCGCTTAATTGTTATAGCCAAATGCAGTATTGTGTTTTACATTAAGATTAAGTATCTATCCTGTGCACGAGAGAAACAGCTTCTGGCTGAAAGTAGATGTTAAGACATTCAGTGTAGTATGTAACATTTTAGATCGTTCAGGCGATGTCCTTTTGTTTACATCTAGCCCGTGAGGTCAGAAGAGAGAGAAGATAAAGGATGCTGATAGCAACGATGGGGCATGGAAAGAGAAGACAAGTCGCGTAAGGCAAAAATACAACATTTAGTCAAGCTGTCGAACTCACAGAATGAAACTGAACGCAATGCAATTTTTCAGCAAGACCGTATACTCGTAGCATCGTAAGTCCACCGTTCGTGGCAAAGGCAGTGAAATTGACAAGAAGAGCGGGGTAGTAGTTGCGTTGAGAAGGATAGCACGCTTTTCTGTACCTCTCTTCGTTTTAACTTTCTGAGCGTGTTTTTAATCCAAACATATCATATCTATTATGTTTTTGGAATCAGAAACCGACAAGGAATAAGATGAATGTGTTTTTAACTTGATTTCGAAAATTTAATTTTGATCATAATTTTTATATTTTTAATTTTCAGAGCTTGTTTTTAATCCAAATATAACATATTTATGTGTTTTTGGAATCAGAAAATGATGAAGAATAAGATGAACGTAAATTTGGATCGTTTTATAAAATATCTTTTTGTACAATTTTCAGATTTTTAATGACCAAAGTCATCAATTGATTTTTAAGCCACCAAGCTTAAATGCAATACCGAAGTCCGGCCTTCGTCGACGATTGCTTGGCCAAAATTTCAATCAATTTGATTGAAAAATGAGGGTGTGACAGTGCCGCCTCAACTTTTACAAAAAGCCGGATATGACGTCATCAAAGGTATTTATCGAAAAAAATAAAAAAAAACGTCCGGGGATATCATTCCCAGGAACTCTCATGTAAAATTCCATAAAGATCGGTCCAGTAGTTTGGTCTGAATCGCTCTACACACACACACACGCACAGACAGACACACACACACATACACCACGACCCTCGTCTCGATTCCCCCTCTATGTTAAAACATTTAGTCAAAACTTGACTAAATGTAAAAAAAACTTGACTAAATGTAAAAAGAAAAGTCAGGACTTCGGGGAAGGGCACACTTTTTGCTTTTTTTGTTTTTGTTACTTCACTCCTTTGCATGTTTACGATAACTATTCCCCTCCCATTCGGAAAACACTTTGAAAATGATCGCCTTTAATCTTTTATTCGTTCTTTTAAACCATCCATGCGTGACGGACACGTACGTATCATGTTTCACGTTGGACACCTTTAACAGGAGAGTCAGAAAAGTTAACCATGCGTGACTTGAGGGAGAAGAGGCGAGCGGCACCAACACGCGTTTTGACCTAGGAGCGGATGGACATCTTGATGGCTGCTGAAAATTGTTTCGAAGCTTTTACTTTTGAAAACGACGAATTTTCTCCAGTGGCGGGTTGTTCTTCATTCATTTTGTTGTCAATAACGTTTCGAATCTTCAGGCTTAACATTTTTGTTTCAGGACTGTGTAAACGTATAACTATTTAGCAAAATACAAACATAAAACAAAAAGATTGCCAACGATCGGTTCAAAATTCAAAAAATTCGAAAGAGTATTTTTCAAGTTAAAAAAAATAAAACGGGATTTCATGAAAGTGAAACCCCATTGTCTCGTTAATTGGCTTTGATGTTCCATAAAACAAACGTTTGTTTCGATTCTATAACCAGCGTGTCTTACCAGCAGTTAGTTTTGTGTAAACATAGTTTTGTTCATTGTTGTTTTTTCCTGCAAACATGAACAAAAATAACAACTGACCACCATCGTGACTTAGAATACTTTTTTCACGGCAAGGAAATGACCCTTGACCTCCATTATGTGAAAGTAGATCTTCTTCGTCTTCTTCGTCGTTCATGGGCTTAGACTCCCACGTTCACTCATGGTTTTAGCACGAGTGGAATTTTACTTGTATGACCGTTTTTACCCCGCCATTCAGGCAGCATACGCCGATTTCGGGGGAGGCATGGTGGGTATTTTCGTGTTTCTATAACCCACCGAACTCTGACATGGATTACAGGATCTTTTCCGTGCGCACTTGGTCTTGTGCTTGCGTGTACACACGAAGGGGGTTAAATCACTAGCAGGTCTGCACATAAGTTGACCTGGGAGCAGCGACCGGGATTCGAACTCACGACCTCCCGATTAGGATGCCGACGTCTTACCACTGCGCCACTTCGCCCGTCGTGAAAGTAGATTGTGCGAACCTTTTGTAAGCATGGTGAGTAAAACAACATCTGACCACCGTAGAGGAATTCTTTTTAAAGCCTGGAAATGACCTTTGAGCTCGATTGTGTGAAGTTCTCTGCTTTGTTGTTTTATGAATCGTAAAACGGTTGTAAAGGACCAAGCGTCCATCGCGCGTAGCAACGCAGGGACAGCGGTCAGATATTCTGTCATTGACTGACTTCCCTTGACCAGCAGCTTCCCTGTGTCGAGCGTCTTGACGTTGCCAGGGGGCTTAGCTCGTGACATGTTTTGGCATTTAGAAATACAGTATGAACTTGAGTCAATGACTGAATGATTCAGTAGTAAGTCTTATCCATGTCCATACAATCTTCTTCATTTAAATCACTAAATTCCCCAAAGTTTCTCGAAGATTCGGTTCATAACCTCTGTATATTTATTTTAATTTTAAAACTCTTTCCTTTATTATACCTGATTTTCTTAGATTCTTGGAGACCTTGAGATTGGGCTTCCTCTGTACCTGGGAAGCCCGGTCAGCCTAGGTGGATAATGGACAACGGCGAGTGGACAAAGATTCCAGGTGCGCGGTGAGAGGGAAGGTCTGAGCGGTCAGCCTGGGTGTATAATGGACAACGGCGAGTGGACAAAGATTCCAGGTGCGCGGTGAGAGGGAAGGACTGAGCGGTCAGCCTAGGTGGATAATGGACAACGGCGAGTGGACAAAGATTCCAGGTGCGCGGTGAGAGGGAAGGTCTGAGCGGTCAGCCTGGGTGTATAATGGACAACGGCGAGTGGACAAAGATTCCAGGTGCGCGGTGAGAGGGAAGGTCTGAGCGGTCAGCCTGGGTGTATAATGGACAACGGCGAGTGGACAAAGATTCCAGGTGCGCGGTGAGAGGGAAGGTCTGAGCGGTCAGCCTGGGTGTATAATGGACAACGGCGAGTGGACAAAGATTCCAGGTGCGCGGTGAGAGGGAAGGTCTGAGCGGTCAGCCTAGGTGTATAATGGACAACGGCGAGTGGACAAAGATTCCAGGTGCGCGGTGAGAGGGAAGGTCTGAGCGGTCAGCCTAGGTGTATAATGGACAACGGCGAGTGGACAAAGATTCCAGGTGCGCGGTGAGAGGGAAGGTCTGAGCGGTCAGCCTAGGTGTATAATGGACAACGGCGAGTGGACAAAGATTCCAGGTGCGCGGTGAGAGGGAAGGTCTGAGCGGTCAGCCTAGGTGTATAATGGACAACGGCGAGTGGACAAAGATTCCAGGTGCGCGGTGAGAGGGAAGGTCTGAGCGGTCAGCCTAGGTGTATAATGGACAACGGCGAGTGGACAAAGATTCCAGGTGCGCGGTGAGAGGGAAGGTCTGAGCGGTCAGCCTAGGTGTATAATGGACAACGGCGAGTGGACAAAGATTCCAGGTGCGCGGTGAGAGGGAAGGTCTGAGCGGTCAGCCTAGGTGTATGATGGACAACGGCGAGTGGACAAAGATTCCAGGTGCGCGGTGAGAGGGAAGGTCTGAGCGGTCAGCCTGGGTGTATAATGGACAACGGCGAGTGGACAAAGATTCCAGGTGCGCGGTGAGAGGGAAGGTCTGAGCGGTCAGCCTAGGTGTATAATGGACAACGGCGAGTGGACAAAGATTCCAGGTGCGCGGTGAGAGGGAAGGTCTGAGCGGTCAGCCTGGGTGTATAATGGACAACGGCGAGTGGACAAAGATTCCAGGTGCGCGGTGAGAGGGAAGGTCTGAGCGGTCAGCCTGGGTGTATAATGGACAACGGCGAGTGGACAAAGATTCCAGGTGCGCGGTGAGAGGGAAGGTCTGAGCGGTCAGCCTGGGTGTATAATGGACAACGGCGAGTGGACAAAGATTCCAGGTGCGCGGTGAGAGGGAAGGTCTGAGCGGTCAGCCTAGGTGTATAATGGACAACGGCGAGTGGACAAAGATTCCAGGTGCGCGGTGAGAGGGAAGGTCTGAGCGGTCAGCCTAGGTGTATAATGGACAACGGCGAGTGGACAAAGATTCCAGGTGCGCGGTGAGAGGGAAGGTCTGAGCGGTCAGCCTAGGTGTATAATGGACAACGGCGAGTGGACAAAGATTCCAGGTGCGCGGTGAGAGGGAAGGTCTGAGCGGTCAGCCTAGGTGTATAATGGACAACGGCGAGTGGACAAAGATTCCAGGTGCGCGGTGAGAGGGAAGGTCTGAGCGGTCAGCCTAGGTGTATAATGGACAACGGCGAGTGGACAAAGATTCCAGGTGCGCGGTGAGAGGGAAGGTCTGAGCGGTCAGCCTAGGTGTATAATGGACAACGGCGAGTGGACAAAGATTCCAGGTGCGCGGTGAGAGGGAAGGTCTGAGCGGTCAGCCTAGGTGTATAATGGACAACGGCGAGTGGACAAAGATTCCAGGTGCGCGGTGAGAGGGAAGGTCTGAGCGGTCAGCCTAGGTGGATAATGGACAACGGCGAGTGGACAAAGATTCCAGGTGCGCGGTGAGAGGGAAGGACTGAGCGGTCAGCCTAGGTGGATAATGGACAACGGCGAGTGGACAAACTTCCAGGTGCGCGGTGAGAGGGAAGGACTGAGCGGTCAGCCTAGGTGGATAATGGACAACGGCGAGTGGACAAAGATTCCAGGTGCGCGGTGAGAGGGAAGGACTGAGCGGTCAATAAAGATCTTAGCCCTGGAAGATCTTTGGTGCCAGCACTGAAGTCAAACATCATTACACGCATTCTGAGACGCACAGAATTCATAGGAACAGACAATGGTGCTCTTCTCAACATGTCTCTTCGTGTACTGTATCACAATACGATCAGTCGGACTAGTAAAGAATAATTGTTTTAAACGAAGAGAGGACAGGCGCAGTTAGCTTTGAACCAAGAGCCACTGGCACTGGCGAGCTTGTAAACAGTGCAGATTTTACGAAAATACACGGGTGCTTTTAGCATTTCTGAAAATGAGGACATACATTGCACCTCGGCAATCCCAGCGATTTCTCAAAGGTGAACTTATCTGACCTACTAAACCCAAATTTGCGTTCTTAAATCTCGTATTGACCTACAAGAATACCAGCATCTGAACGGGAAAAGTCCACAGATACAAATCTTGTAATGACCTATAAGAATACCAGCATCTGAACGGGAAAAGTCCACAGATACAAATCTTGTACTGACCTATAAGAATACCAGCATCTGAACGGGAAAAATCCACAGATACAAATCTCGTAATGACCTATAAGAATACCAGTATGTGAACGGGAAAAATCCACAGATACAAATCTCGTATTGACATGTCTACAAGAAAGCCAGGCATCAGTACGGACACCCACGACAGCCAGACTGACCATCACAGCTGATTGCAGGCAGCGCCTGGTGATGGTCAGACAAGTGTTTGACCACCGCTACAAAGTGTTGCCGGCCGTTCTGCGCAATGAACACTGACACCACTTTGGCAACGAGCCTGGACTGAGACTCTTTACGTCGTCTTGTAACTGTCTGGAAGAAGGATCTATCTGATTTATAACTTACGACGGATGATACAGCCTTTTAGCGGAAAGCCTCACGATGCTATGGTTATAGCAGTCCGTGATGTCCATGTAGAAATCTGCGTGTGCAATTCTGAGTCGTCTGATGATTGTCTTGTAGAAGGCTGTATTTGATGTAATAATAATGAGAGGTGATACAACCTTCTGGCAACAAGCCTCACGATACTGAGCGAATAGCACTCAGTGATACTGTTTGCGTTTGTCGTTCTTTGTTGTTGTTTTTATCTGGCAGAAGGTTATATCATTTATTTATTTTACACATGTGAGGAATGAGTAAAAAAGAAAAAAGGTGATGCGATGCGGCTTTTTTAGGCAGATAACATACTGATGCTATCCCTGCCTAGCGGTCAGTACTGAGATGTCTTTGTGACTGCAGCCATGCAATGCCATGACCACACATGCATGACACGTACGCCTTTACCTGCACGCGAATTGTGTCCGTAGTTCTCCATTTTTTTCTATTTTTCTTAGTGATGCACAAAAGTATAATGACGATGCTTAAATACTATGACTTTCAATAACAATAATAATAACAACATTTTATTGTCCACTTAAAAAATTACATAGAAATGCAAAAATGTTCTTAGTCACACCCTGTAAACGATTATAACGAACATTTACGTCCGTTTGGAATTTGATCATCTTGCAAAACTTAGCCTCAGATTTTTTAGACTCGTATAGTTATATGAAAACAGCCCGACAGTGTCTCTTGCGTTGCTACGCCCTAGAGGACCAAAGATCTGCCAGGCTACGATAGCCTAGAAGATCTTTGAGAGGACCACAAGAAAAGGTAGAGTACACCTGTACCCAAATCTATGTAGAGTACTTCCCCAGCCAGTGTGGGCAAACAGGGGCTGACATGTTATTGTTCGGGTCGTGGATGCTCCGCCGGAAAGAATGTGTGGAGAACCGATGTATTACTACACTTCACTGACTTAGACAATACTACACAGTCAGAGAGGGGAGGCTGCCAAAGCGAGCACAAGGCACACACGCTTTGGAGTACCGCTAGGTACAAAGGGCGAGAAGTAGTTCTTTCACGCTTTGTGTGCCGCGTAAGGCTGTCCTTAATTAGGCCTGAAGCTGACTTCACGGTCGAAGACTTCCAAAAGTCTGTTTTGTAACTAACAATTCAGTGCCAAAGCCGGCTTCGTGGAGGGAGCTATATGAAGTGGACTTCGCCAAATTAATGTGAGGCTTGATGGATTTAGCTATGACATAACATCACGTAGCCTAATATTTGTTTTGCAAAATGTTTATAAAATGTAAACAACATTAAGACCAACAAAATAATCCACAAAATCTTATTACCATGGCAATGATGCCCGCTAGAATTAAAGTGCATAATTCATGCACAACAAAATGTCAGGCATTTGTTTTCTCGTTTATTTTCAGTCAATGGAAAACTTCGGTCTACTCGGTTCCGTAAAGGCCAAATACTTGAATGATATTATATCTGCACACGATCAGCCTACCCCAAAATACTTCCCCCATTCCGTTCATGCCGTCTCAAGAACTAATACCACTCGATTGAAGAATAAGTTGCATAATCATCTCAGATCGTATGCTTATCTCAAAACGTCATGTATATCAAAGGTGATCACGTGTCTATGCTTGGATTCTCGAGACTTCCTGATCCCACTTCAGCCAGGAGAAAAAAAAAGAAATCCTACATAATAATTGCTAACGCCAATGTCTAAAAGCATATCCAGACGCTCTGTTTGCGAAATGACAGACTTTCGTCTCCATTTCAGGTTTGCCGACAGTTTAAACCCACTTGTGTCGTCTGCTGCCAGTGTCGCACGGAGTCTCGGCAAAACAGGTGGTCGAAACCGAGATTAGGGTTTACCGATATATGTAATGTATAGTTTTTCTGTGTTTCTATATCGTCTTGATTAAATCGCTTTCCGGTGATTTACCGTCTAAGTTTTCCCTCTTCTATGAGAGAAACAACGTTATGTGCGTGTTTGGTTATGGCGATTATTTTGAAAATGGACAGATGTGCATTTCTGAAGCATTATGGGAACACATGTGTAGTAAATACTACTGGATTTATTAATGATGGCCAGCATCGGTCATAAACAAAAAATCTGAAGCAAAATGTGTCGTATTGGCAAAACACGCGCTCTAAGCGCTAAGGGATCATTTCGGGCGACTCTGTTTCGTTTCATGATTTTATTTAGAATTCTGTAGCACTCTGTTCTTTTTTGTTCTTTTTTTAAAATTAAATTTATTTCGCAGCAATGGATTGAAGAGAAGATATTCAGTCGGTTTTAATTTCTGGCGCCATCAAATCAGCACAAAGCGATTTAACTTCGCGCGGCGTTCCACAACGACAGAAGAACAGCACCCTATAGCTATGACTATCTTTCAGCAGAGATTGTCACGTCGCGCGTAACAGGCCACCATTCATGCAGACGTCAGACACCTGTCAGTGGGAGGGGAGGTTCAAGCTCCAAGCATGATTTAAAGACAGCCTGCCTCGCGTCTACTTTCCCTTGCAACCCAGCAACGTCGTCATGTCCCAGGTTTGACCGTCCCGAAGTGTCAACATCATTGCGTCACGATGATATGAACTCCCAGTTCCGATAAAACTCTCCCCAACTCTATGCCCCCTTCCAAGAGTGCCCTTTTCTTCGTCGTTCAAAGCTGTGTGCATTATCTCCCCATTTTCTCCGTTATCTCCCCTTTGCCAGCTCTTCGGTAAAAGAAAGCAAAGACCGTCCAATGGCAGTCGGAACCAAAACCGAACAGCATTCTTTATCTCACGAGTGGGCGGTTGAAATGTTCAAACAAGCGACACAGACTTCAAACAATCTCCGAAGGCTCATGACTGATAGGTCATACACGACGAGTCGCAGGTCATACACGACGAGTCGCAGGTCATACACGACGAGTCGCAGGTCATACACGACGAGTCGCAGGTCATACACGACGAGATGCGACACACAAGAATGAATGAACTTGATTTTATTGAAATATTTGCCCTGAGCGACATAAAAATGGCGACAGGTAGCGCGTCAAACTGTTCCGTTTATTACATCTGTCACTTCTTTCGTGTGAGATTTTGACCACGGATCTCAGTCTGTATTTTACTTCTTGTAGGTCCCTTGTTATTACATCTTTAATCTGTCCATAAAATGTCAGTTGTGATTTCAGGCAGTATTCAATGACAATGTCCATCTCTAAGTGCAATGCTTGGTTCGGCCAGGGTTGTCAATGTTGCGGCACAAACTGTGTTCGTTGTCCCAGTCAACCTATCCCTACCTCCTACCCCTCCCAGCGTGTCACCCCCACCCCATCCTCCCCACGCTCTTTGAAACCACAATACCTCAAAACTTGCCAACCATTAAAAGAAAAAATCTTTACTTAAAGCCCTTAAAATGCTGCAACCACTCCCAAAACCTTCTAGGTTCTCCCCACCTCACCCAAACCCTTCCTTCCCAATGTCTTCAAAACCGCACAACTTCAAAACTTGCCACTCATTAACAAAAACCACCCCAACATCTTTACTTTCGCCGTCGTAACCGCTAAGTCAGCATCGTGTAAACACGCCTCTCCTGATCCCCTCGCGCTTAGCTAAGCCAAGCCAGCCCCTGTCCAGCCCCCTCTAATCCGGCCCGTCAGGGGCCCACAGCTACAAGCCAGTCAGCGTACGCCGGAGGGGCCCGCGACGGACCCTCTCCATAACGTGCTAAGCCTTTAACTGCTAAATGGGGATTAACGGGCTTTATCCCATGACCTGCCTCTTTGTCTCTGTTAGCTGAGGAGGGGATTATTTTGGATTATCCATCACAACCATATGAATTATCCATCACAACCGAGTCTCGATCTCACCTGTCATTGGTCTTTGTCTTTGGTCTCAGAGTACAACTGAATAATTTATAGAGGTCATCTGCATATTTATCGTTAACTCGGGACTACTTTTTTTTCAGCAAAACGATTGAGATATTCTGCGGTATAAAAGTCGAACTGACGTTTGGCTAACGATCTACAAACATTATCATTGAAGAAATAAAGAAAACAACAAAGAATGCACATAATCTGTTTGGGTGAATAGAGCTGAGTGAAGATTATGAGTTGTCCGACGTGGTGAGACTGAGAGAGAGACAGAGAGCACGAGAGAGAGCGACAGAGACACACAGTGATTCAAGGGGCACAACTCTAGTAAAGTTGTCGTAACGAGGTACGCTTCATTGGCAACCGCTTAGATCAATTCCAAGAGCATCCTGATTCAAAATCTTGAGCGACAAAATAAAACTTACACTAAAACAGTATGCTTATAGTTTTGTTCATTTGTTATCGCTTTTAGAGCATTGATTATTCAACAGAACAAGGCTGTCTCATCAGTCGTCTGCTACAGATCTATCGTCTGCTGCCGGTGCGTCTCGCTAGCGCTAGCGATACGCACCCTCTGCTGCAGGATCTGTCGTTTGCTGTACATGTAGTATCTTCGGCTCAAGTTGACCAGCATGGAAATTGCCATTTTCAAAGTTGGTGATACTGTTAGAATAAAAGGTGGCGAAGTAGGTCGGATCTTGGACATACAGAGACCACTAGGCTACATGCGTTGCCGCATAAAAACAACTCGACAGTGGTGCGCCGTTTTCCCCCAGACAGATACCTCGCCTAAGACAACGACAGACATCAAAGTTGGGCTCACCTAAATCAGTAAGTGACGATTGAAGAAGTAGGTAATACAAATTTGAACACTGAAGCACAAAGGCTCGAATAAGCACAAACTCAGCAATCATCTTCATCGCTTGTAAAATCACACACGCGGTCTTTCGAATCCCGCTGAACTCAGGTCCAAAATGAGTTACTTCCCTTCGGGTATCATTCTCTCCCGTCCGCTTGCTGTGAAGCGAAGATTATCAGAATGCGGTCTTTCGCAGTTGTGACGATCGGATAACCGACTGAAACCAGCCGGTAACTGCACAGTATCAAATGCATTCAAATCCTGGAAACAAAAAGACAAAGGGGGACTCGTTTCGCACATGAATATCATGACACGATTTTCGGTGGCAGAAGGTTTGATGAGCAGTAAACAGGCACTCGCAAAGTTTGTGTCAAAAAGTTAGGTTTTTTAATGAAAACGTCGGAGTAATGGGATAAAAAGCTTACACACCTCTTCCTGAATATCGTGCATATTTTCCCTCGGGTCGATTTACAGGTATTACCTCGCCAGAGGCTCGGTAATACCTGAAAATCGACCCTAGGGAAAATATGCACGATATTCAGAACTCGGAGTGTGTAACCTATATTTGTTCGCTGTCTGGCAATCGTCAGGTCAAAGCGAGGCCTACTGCTAAATCCGGCCCTCGGTGAGCCTTCGCCGAAGAAACAATAACTCGCCAAAGATCCCGCTTACTACGAGAGTTGATAGTGATTTATTTGAGGTACACGTTTGGAGTTGTCAGTTTGGGCGCTTCGTTTAGGTAATGGTGGCCATGTCTCAAGCTACTCGATCGTCATGAAAAGAAAAGAAAAGATGTGAAGCTCCGTCTTGGTTGGTGTACTTGACTCAATCGTGGAACTTACCACCCAGTCCCCTCTTCACACCCCCCCCCCCCCCCCCCCGCCCAGACTCTTACTCAATATATACATCTCACTAGCATGGCACGAAGAAGAAGGATACTTCGTAAAGCCCATAACTCTGTCTTGGTCGTGGCACTTGGCTCAATCATGACAAATCACAGACTGATCTCGCCCCCTCTCTTCCAACCCATCCCCTGCTCCAATAACCGCTCGCAACATATAATCAGCTGCTAAGGATCTTCTAAATCAGACTGCAATTAGGATGGGACATAATATGTGTATAAAAGACCTTGTATCTTATACAACCTGCATTCTAGTGGCATTTTTACTGTTTATTACAATGCCACCTAGATAAAGGGCATCTATTACGTGATAACACCGTTGTTTGCAGGTTACCTTTTATGAGTCAGAAACAGCCTTTGATAATATTTATAGCCATCAGCATCCTATTACACAACCGTTACGCATATTTCAGAGTAGGGCTCCGCACTTAAAAACATTAACAGCACTACAACCTGTCGATAAGAAAGTTATTATCACGTGCACAAATGACTTCACTTGTCTAATAAATTGTGTCAGCGTCTGTGTGTAGGTCATGACACGCACCAAGCAAACAGGGCGACTAATCGTAACCCCTTGTTTAAGCACTTACATTTTTGATCACTCATAAAAAAACATAATTATCACAAATTGCCGCGCATAATCGATTTCTTATCGTACCCCCTTTTCTCAACTCTGATAAGTTTGTTTACTGATAAAAGCAAAGAACCGAACATAACTGTTTTTTCTTAACGCATAATGGACTTCTGATCGTACCTCTTTATCTCAACTCTGATAAGTTTGCTTACTGACAAAAGCAGAGAACTAAACATAACTTTTTTCTTAACGCATAATGGACTTCTGATCGTACCTCTTTATCTCAACTCTGATAAGTTTGCTTACTGACAAAAGCAGAGAACTAAACATAACTGTTTTTTCTTAACGCATAATAAACTTGTGATCGTCCTATTGTGTTCACTCATGATACGTTTCCTCGATCATGACTTGAAAAGCCACATGCAAACTATTGTCTATATAGTCTCACCTAATATAGCTTTAACGTACCAGCTTGCTTTTCCTTGGATAAGTTTTCTCGCTCATAAAACAACAAAACATAAAATACTGCACATAATCCAACTCTTATCGCAACCCCTTATCTGAAGTCTTATGTCGGTTTAGTCCATCACAAAAGGACACGACAAAACATACCGCACATCGTGAATTACGAACCGTTAATGGTTGTTTTAACTGTGATAAGATTGCGAACTCGTGTAAAGAAAGACCACAACAAAACTCGCCGCTCATAATTACATTCTAATCGTACCCACATGTTTTCATACCGATAAGTACGCTCACTCAAAGCAACGCATGCCGCACATAGTCACTCGCTAATTTGACCCGTTTAAGCTCAAGAAATGCCCCTCTCATGAGACACAAGCAACCATGCAAACATCTTAACCATTTCTAATCGTGCCCGCTTGTTTTAACTCCGATGAGTTGGCTCACTTCTAAAAGAACTCGACATTGTACCGCATGTGATTAAGTATTAATCGTAACCCCTTGTCTACACTCTGATAACTTTATGCAGTCGCAAAAGACAACAACATGCAATTCAGAACTTTACATAACTCTCATAAGTTGGCTCACTCCTGAAAGATTTCTTTCTTTCTTTATTTGGTGTTTAACGTCGTTTTCAACCACGAAGGTTATATCGCGACGGGGAAAGGGGGGGGGGGGGGGGGAGATGGGATAGAGCCACTTGTTAATTGTTTCTTGTTCACAAAAGCACTAATCAAAAAATTGCTCCAGGGGCTTGCAACGTAGTACAATATATTACCTTACTGGGAGAATGCAAGTTTCCAGTACAAAGGACTTAACATTTCTTACATACTGCTTGACTAAAATCTTTACAAACATTGACTATATTCTATACAAGAAACACTTAACAAGGGTAAAAGGAGAAACAGAATCCGTTAGTCGCCTCTTACGACATGATGGGGAGCATCGGCTAAATTCTTCCCCCTTACCCGCGGGGGGTTCCTGAAAGATTACGAAATTATACTGCATATATAATTAAGAACTAGCCCCTTGTCTAAACTCTGATAACTTTATGCAGTCGCAAAAGACAACAACATGCAATTCAGAACTTAACATAACGTTCTAGGCCCAGTTTTATTTGTACTAGACACCACTCCTCTCTCTGCCGTCATCAAGCAACACGCAGTCAATCACTACCTCTTTGCAGACGACACACAACTCCAACAAGCATGCAAGCCTACAGAAATCCAAGCGCTGACGCACACTCTCCAAAAACTGCACTTCAGATATTAAATCATGGATGACAAACAATATGCTCAAGTTAAATGATGACAAGACTGAATTCCTTCTTTTCTCTGGATCTTCCTCTTCGACCACTTCCTTTCCAGCCTCCATCACAGTAGGTTCTAGTGACATTTCTTTCTCTGATCAGTAGTGCTAGGAATCTTGGGTTCATCATGGACTCCCACCTCTCAATGAAACAACACATCAAAAAAGTCTGTCAGACATGTTACTTTGAGATCAGAAGAATAGGTTCCATAAGAAAATTTCTCACTGTTGATGCCACTAAAACTCTCGTTACATCCTTCATTCTGTCTAGATTAGATTACTGTAACTCCCTTCTCATAGGCTGCCCTGACTCCACTCTCCAACCCTTGCAAAAAGTACAACACTCTGCTGCACGTCTCATTTTCAGAGCACAGCATCGACAACCCTGCACTCCTCTCATGAAAGAACTTCACTGGCTTCCTGTGTCTGAACGTATTAGGTATAAAGCTGCCTGCTTCTGCTACAATATTATCTCTGAATCGGCACCTGCCTATCTTTCGGAACTGGTCTCCCTCTACACTCCCTCTCGCACCCTTCGTTCTTCTGATGATGCTCGACTTCTCCGTCAAGGTCGCTTTAAACGAAAGGCTCATGGCTTCCGCACGTTTTCGTATTATGGCCCTCAGTTATGGAATTCACTCCCCTTTCAACTACGTCACTCTCCATCCATTTCATCTTTTAAGTCCAATTTGAAAACTCACTTGTTCCAACAACATTACAGATAGTTCCTTAGCATAGAGTCTGGGGATGTGAGATGTGCATGATGTGTTGTTTGAATCTGACAGTGATTGTATGAATTTTGTATACATGTATTGTTGTCACGCGCTTTGAACTTCTGATAAGGCGCTTTATAAATGCCCGTTATTATTATTATTACTATTATAACGCTGATGAGTTTGCTCGCCGCTAAAAAACTACAATCAAACACACAGCTCCAAATCCACTGATAATCGAAGAGCTTGTCGTGGCGCTCAACAGGTCAGTTTGAATGATGAAAGCAAGCCGCTCCACACGCCGCTACGATCTCAAAGGATATCGAACGGCTTATCTCTTCTCAAACAGATCTGTGCGGCCATGAAGGCAAGCAGGCAAACACGTCGTTCAAGATTCAAGATAATCGACAACGTTGTCTTCGCTGAGGTAGGTCTGTTCCCTTGTCAAACTCACAGAGCAAACAGAAGATTGGGGTAAGTAAATGGTCTTCTAACGCTTCAAATCAAGGCGTCAACTTTTGCTGTTTCTACAATACCCATTTTGGAAAGGGTTTCCGACGAATTTGTCCTCGAATGACACCAATTTTTAGGTTTTCCTAATGAGGGGTCTCATTCTAAACCCGCAACCCTATGTTTCTACTTCTTTGGGTTCTTTTTGAGACAGTTAGTGGGGAATATATTGTTAATCCACAAATCCGACGTCTGTGACCAATTCATAAAACGTCTGTATGGAGCAAAACCACAAGCTTTGACTTTGACTGGTCGCGTTGTTGCTTGAATATGCTGTTTACTAGATTCGTAACACTGACACAACGCAAGCCACAAATGTTACGTCTTGATTTGAAATTCCCCACTGGGCCAAGGCACCTTTGACCCAGCCTCGTCTGTCGTGGAAAGTATTGTGTGAAGCACTGACTTGACTTTATCTTTTGGGCCAACTCTGCCATCCATCACACCAGACAATGCTCATATATATTATCACAAGACTGCCGTGAACTGCACCTTGTGAGGTACAAGGTGCATTTTTATCTCGGCAGTGTCATCAAACGCGGAAACATACCTTCAGGGTATACAAAAAGAACTGTAAACACAAAACCGTTGATTCGCTTTAAAAGAAAGTTTTAAAATGCTATGATTATATGATACAATATATAAATATAAACTACTCAATGCTATGCGTCCTTCAATGTTTGACAAATTGTAGAAATCTTAAAGTTAATTCATATATCATGTGCGTTGAATGAAGGGTCCACGGAAGATCAAGACAAACAAGTCACCACCACTGCTGACTACCCCCCCGAATCAATGCTCTTGACAAGCAGCTGGGATTCCGCTTATATGGACTTCCAGACCTCCGATTTAACCGTAATTCAACTAATGTAAAGTCTTCTGCTGTGTGTTTAGATGCTGTTCTACACAGTCGCTTGTTGAAACCACAATTCTGGGTTTGAGAAAGAAAAAAATATATCGTTTTGGCCTTGGTTGCTCAAGTCGTCTTCGGTTTGACTGCAACAGCCTCCGCCTTTGTTTGACTGCTTGTTAGTTTTATTGGTTGGGCGTTTTTTGGGTCCTTTTTCTTTGTGTAAACCGAGCTTTACTCTGGCGACTACCACATGTCAAAATAAAGAGAGATGACATGAACAAACAGGAAAGACAAACATTAAAGACAGACAAGTTGTGCACTCTCAGTTCCAACCATTGAGACGTCGCAGACCCGACAAATCATCTAGCCAACCATCTAGCCAACCGGCGGAAGCTCTCCATGTTCTTCCACACTCTTGGGAGATTTACGACCAAAGCACATCTTGAACCACTAGACCACCTCAGACACCAAGAAAATCGCCAGCAGAAGCAGAACTAAGGATAGGCAAGGGGCCACTACTTCACCCCACTCACAGAGCCAGGAACGAGGTGAACACCTTCCCAAGCTAGTCGCCTATCAGTGCAAAGCAGGGTGGTCATCCCTCAGCCGATAAAACTTGACCGTCCAGCGATCACTTCCTGACCCCGGCTCACTTCATTCACTGGGTAGCAGTGTCAGACACAGCAAGCTTCTTTCTTGTACGGCACGTGAAGTCCGCACGCGAATTTACCGTATCAGGCTTTTTTGGCATTGATGTATCTCTTTCGGACTTTATCGCGACGGCCAAAGCGTTGCACTGTTCTTGTGTGTATCTAGTGTATATTACATGCTCAGGTTTCTCGGAGCTGAGAAAGACTGAATAAATCTCTGTTTTAACAGGCTTTCAATTTCCGGTACTCTTTCCAAGAAGCAAACATGTGTCTTCGGGGTCTTTCTAACTTTACTGAGGCAAAGTGCTCATAAGAAACGCAACAATTACAGAAACGCAACAATTACAGAAACGCAACAATTTAAGTATACATATATGTAAATCCATATGTGTGTGTGTGTGTGTGTGGTTGTTTTCTTCCATACATTCGTAACGAACTATGCTGCCCTCTCCATGAAAATGTACATTTACCTGAACTTACTTATTGCATGTCTCAGCATCGATGTTCTCGTCCCACGCGCTTCATTCATAGTCTCACCTTATTTTTTTCTTTACTTGTTTCTTTTCTTTTTTATTTGGTTATTTTTTTTCTTTTTTCTCTATATATCCTCCTGTTTTTATTAAGTTCCCCATACCCCCCTCCTACATTTTGTTCTTTTGGTTAATAATTGTGTTGTCCACCATCATGAAAACTTGTGTAACTTAGCATTGTTATGGTCACGTCAAATAAGCATCTGCTTGAGTTCGTGTCCTGGCTGCATTTTTGTCAATTGTTTCAAGTCATGTATTTTGAATAAAATTGTGTTTAAACCAAATCCAAAAACAAAGAGACTGCCAACGTTCCAAAATTCAGAATAAAAAAACAAGAAAGGTAAGGTTGTTGGAACGTTTGTTATTGACAAAACAATACATTCGCAAACATATCGACCCAACGGTATTTTAAGTGCACAGACAAACAACAACGAAAACGCATCTTATATATTTGTGAATGTCTTGTTTTGTCAATAACAAACGTTCCAACAACCTTACCTTTCTTGTTTTTTGATTCTATAAATTATATATGTAAATTTTGCAGCACTAAGGAACTAACAAAGAATCGTACTTTTCTTGGTGTACGGCAGTTGCCATTTTCGGATAATGCACTTGCAAAGAACTAGGACAAAAGTGAGAGGACCTGATATGCTGCCAATCTTCCTGTATGTTTTGTAAGTTTCTTGCAGTTTTCTGATTTCTATGTACATTTTTAGCTCTTTTTTTCCATATATATCTTTTCTCTAACCTGTCACTTCCTCTTCTGACCAAAAATCTTGCTTTGTGTGCACTGAAACGCTATTTGGCATTACAAACACACACACACACACACACCCTTCCCCATCCCACCCCTCTCTCTCTCTCTCTCTCTCTAAGCCAACTCCATGTCCGAAAGATGTGTAGATTTACGATTGTGAGGTGTCACAGTGGGTGAGTTATATCCTCTCTCTCATTCCTCCCAAATGCCCACTCTCCCCTCTCATAGCCCATGCTCCCCCTGTCTTCCACACACACACACACACTCACTATCACCATCACCACCAGCTCCTCCCTCCCCACCCCTCAATTCCCCTGAACGTTGAGCTTGTAGGGGTCAGTGGGGTTCAAAACAGTTGGTGCTGGTCAATTTATTTGGGGACTGGGAAATTACAGAGAGGGGGGAGAGGGGGGGGGGGGGGATTGGTGAGGTGTTGTCAAGGGTCAGGGCGTGTTACCATACAGGCCCTTCTGTCTTGTCATGTCGTGGTCCGAGCCGGTCATTCTGTCTTGTCATGTCGTGGTCCGAGCCGGTCATTCTATCTTGTCATGTCGTGGTCCGAGTCGGTCATTCTGTCTTGTCATGTCGTGGTCCGAGTCGGTCATTCTATCTTGTCATGTCGTGGTCCGAGCCGGTCATTCTATCTTGTCATGTCGTGGTCCGAGCCGGTCATTCTATCTTGTCATGTCGTGGTGCGAGCCGGTCATTCTGTCTTGTCATGTCGTGGTGCGAGCCCGTCATTCTGTCTTGTCATGTCGTGGTCCGAGCCGGTCATTCTGTCTTGTCATGTCGTGGTCCGAGCCGGTCATTCTGTCTTGTCATGTCGTGGTCCGAGCCGGTCATTCTGTCTTGTCATGTCGTGGTCCGAGCCTGTCATTCTGTCTTGTCATGTCGTGGTCCGAGCCTGTCATTCTATCTTGTCATGTCGTGGTCCGAGCCTGTCATTCTGTCTTGTCATGTCGTGGTCCGAGCCGGTCATTCTATCTTGTCATGTCGTGGTCCGAGTCGGTCATTCTATCTTGTCATGTCGTGGTCCGAGCCGGTCATTCTGTCTTGTCATGTCGTGGTCCGAGCCGGTCATTCTATCTTGTCATGTCGTGGTGCGGCTTTTCCTTGCGGTGGTTTGGCTTTGATAACATCTGGTCCTGGGGAACGCATTTCAGGCATCTGCTGTGTGATTGTTTCAAGTTACAATGATTTCTTTTTAAGTTTCCCTGTTTCTCTCTCTCTCAGACTCTCTCTCTTCTTTTCTTTTCCTCTCTCTCTTCTCTCCCTTTGTCTCTCTCTCTCACTCCCTCTTTCTCTCCCTTCCTCTCCCGCTGTCTGCCCCCTTCTCTCTCTCTCTCCCTCTGAGAGACGTATCAAAGAAACTACCACAAAAGCCCCCCCTGCAGTACGCTGGGTCAGTTGTACTGTAACAAAGCCCGCATGGAAGCGTGCCATTGCAATCACACCCTTTTCACTCCGGTCATCTATTTATTTATTTATTAAGGAGATTTCTATAGCGCATAACTAAAAGCACTATGCGCTACCATCTGTGAAACAACTCTTGTCCACATAATTAGCCTATTTACTGCCAATTCACCACTTCCCTCCTTTTGGTGAAAATCCCCCTTGACCAAGTTAGCACCACTTTGACCAGAACTAAACTTTACGGCCCAGCACCTGAAACGAGTAGGAGAGAGCCCAATATTTATTACACCTTTACATCCATCATTATGGGGGCCAGGACTTTGATTCCTGACAGTCTGAGAAGGTGTGACGCAACCGTGTTTACGGTGCTAGTTTCGGAACGCCTCGTCTAATCAAAGAGTGGCCCCCCCTTGTGCACCAGTGACGTAGTTGCTACACCAGAGTGCAGGGCCTAGACTTTGATCTTCGCACTGATGTGAATTGTGCATACTTTTCGCAGGCTGTTTGATCTCTCGACAGAAATGTGAACCACCAGCTTCGTTCTCCGTAAAAATTACATGGCCTCTCTTTGGCCTTCTTTGTGTTAAGAGCCCAAAGGACATTACATGGAATGAGGAAGTAAAACTAAATTATGTCTCAACTCCTCTCTCGTGTCGAAAGCCTTTTTGCCATGCCAAGCTGTTCTCAAACGGCTCATTAACACATTTTTCAACTGCTTATTATCAGCACATTCACATTGTTTAAATGAAAAGGGAGACGACTTTCTGTGTAAAATGTAATTAAAATACAATTTGAACAGATATTAGTGACGCAAGCGCTAAATTCGCTTCGTTTCGTCGCAATAGCACGCAAGGTGAGCACACACACACACACACACACGCACACATACACGCACACACACACACACAGTTTTTGAGTCCGACCCACAGAGTTGAATACACATATAATTCAGTGGTCGGACCAGACAAAACCAATCTGTACCCGTAACTGAATGGGAATTATTTCGCAAAGCTCAGAAGCTAACGAACCCCCTTTCTTCTCATTACTCTCTCCTCCACGCCACCACTCCCCCCCCCCCCCCTATTCCACCCCATCCCGGGCCACCCCTATAACAAGATTTTAAATCCGGTTTCAAGCGAAATAACGTTATCTCGAAGCGATCAACTCTCGCCTGGAAGCAATGTCCGAAGTGGTCAGAGCGTAAAGAGAACAACGCCCCCTGGTGTGTCCAATTGACCCTGACCAACTGACCAGTTCCGCTAATCTTGAACTGGCCGCGGTGTTAGCCTCTATGTGATACATAACCTTTTAAGACATCCACAAATCTAAGAATATCAGGAGGAAGCGTTTCGCCCTGCAGGCCGGACTGACGATCTAACAGCGAACGACAAGAAGAAGAAGAAAACAAGTCGCGTAAGGCGAAAATACAACATTTAGTCAAGTAGCTGTCGAACTCACAGAATGAAACTGAACGCAATGCCATTTTTCAGCAAGACCGTATACTCGTAGCATCGTCAGTCCACCGCACATGGCAAAGGCAGTGAAATTGACAAGAAGAGCGGGGTAGTAGTTGCGCTAAGAAGGATAGCACGCTTTTCTGTACCTCTCTTTGTTTCTGAGCGTGTTTTTAATCCAAACATATCATATCTATATGTTTTTGGAATCAGGAACCGACAAGGAATAAGATGAAAGTGTTTTTAAATTGATTTGGACAATTTAATTTTGATAATAATTTTTATATATTTAATTTTTAGAGCTTGTTTTTAATCCAAATATAACATATTTATATGTTTTTGGAATCAGAAAATGATGGAGAATAAGATGAACGTAAATTTGGATCGTTTTATAAATTTTTATTTTTTTTTTACAATTTTCAGATTTTTAATGACCAAAGTCATTAATTAATTTTTAAGCCACCAAGCTGAAATGCAATACAGAAGTCCGGGCTTCGTCGAAGATTGCTTGACCAAACTTTCAATCAATTTGGTTGAAAAATGAGGGCGTGACAGTGCCGCCTCAACTTTCACGAAAAGCCGGATATGACGTCACCAAAGACATTTATCAAATAAATGAAAAAAAACGTTCGGGGATTTCATACCCAGGAACACTCATGTCAAATTTCATAAAGATCGGTCCAGTAGTTTAGTCTGAATCGCTATACACACACACACACACACACACACACACACACACACACACACACACACACACACACACACACGCACATACACCACGACCCTCGTCTCGATTCCCCCCTCTACGTTAAAACATTTAGTCAAAACTTGACTAAATGTAATGAGGGAGGTCAATGGACAGAGTTTATGTGCAGACAATCTGAGAAAACAGGGTCTTAAAGGCTGACATAGTCCTATTTAATTAGTTTAATTACTTCCAGGGCTTTTCCCATCCTTGCGGGGATGTATAAATTAAGCTTCCTGCAAAGTTTTAGCTTTGAAGTCCTTACCAATTACGAGAAATAATTAATTCTTTATTGCTATGTTCTCCAGGACATGGGCTATTTTTAGACAGTCAACACAGACAGTACAGCGTCGCCAATCCCCGCGTGAAGGAAATCGCTCACCTTCCACGTGCAAAACTTGACGTAGTGATATTGACACGCCAGATTAGCGCGGTAGCGTATTGTGCTAAGCAGGAAAGCGCGCTTTTCTGTATTCTTGTTAACTTCGCAATTTCCGGGAAACATCCACTTTCACTTTGAGACTGTTTTGTTTACATTCGACACTATCAACACCACTTTGCAATACTGAAATAAATTTTTCTGTGTTCGAAAGCTACAGCTAATCGTTATTATATCCCCTTAGGTACAGTTGTATAACATTATTGGCACATGTAAACAATAGGAATTAATTCATGAACGCTACGAAAAGGGCAGCCTTTTAAAATCAGACTCCGCACTGGACATAACAGACTAAACATATCATATGGCCACAAAGCTAAAGCTAGTTCCCTCCCCCTATGTCCGTGTGGCAAGAATCAGACAGCAGAGCACATCCTGCAGGCTTGTCCATACCACATGCACAGTGCTCTGAGGGACACCACCTGGCCAGAGGAGACAGCGCTACAAAAGAAGCTATACCAAAGAGGACTTGGAGAGGACAGCACGTTTCGCCCTGCAGTCCGGACTGACGATCTAACAGCGAACGACAAGAAGAAGAAAATGAGGAAGGTCAACTGACAGAGGTTATGTGCAAAAAATCTGAGAAAACATGGTCTTAAAAAGGGGGTTCCAATGTACAGAGGAAGGCTCAGGAAGGCTCGCTACATTTCTTGGGAAATACTAGCCGAAAAGCAACACGTTATGGGATTACAGTGGTAAGGATCTGGTAACGGCGAAGACGCTTCTGCTGATAAGCAGAAAGATGAATAGTAACTGTTCACAGTATTGGAACAGAAATATTTGTTGAAGTTCGCATTCTTTTATTTAATGATACGTGAATGATGATTTTCCATTGTATGGCCTGTCTACAGTGTAATGAAAGTAATCCTGGATTTAGCGAAAAGACGAATTTTCAAGCCGAAGTGCAGTTCCCTCCATATTTTATTATTTTTTATTTTTTGTACATGAAGTTTTAAATTAATTTGCAACGCCCGTGCGTCTCTGCCTCGCCTGTTTCAGAATTAAAAATAACATTTGGGAGATGAAACAACCCCCAAACGTTGAGCCTCTTTCGCCTTTTCCTAAAAGCCTCTCAAAACATCATATCTTGTCAATGCTACATTCCTCGACTGGGGACAGGTTTCAAACGCAAAAAAACACTGATTTGAAGATTTTCTCTGAGAAAGAAATCAAATAGTTCTTACGTACCTGTCTTTATAAAAAAAATTAAAAAAATTAAAAACCAAACTAAAAACATCCCACAGAGTAAATCGACTTCTTTTGAATTTGGAGATGAAGCCACTACGATGCTTCGCCATGATCGACGGAGATTCGTCTCCAGATCTAACCATCACACACGATACGTACATACACCCCCGCCCCCCTCTGGGAGTTTGGAACTGACCAAAGGAGCCAGAAATGTCCACTATGCTTACAGTCCATCAACGATGAGAGGCAGATACCAAAGTGTTAGCAACATCTTCCCAGCATGCATCGCAAGCAAAGAAGATAAGATGGCCGACTCGCTGATTGGTTGCCCGGTTGGTGGTAGGACTCCATTATACGAACGGTACAAACAATGACGGTACAAACCTATCTTGAAGAGATGCGCACAACACCCACCCCCTAGATCCCCCCATCACCACCCACCCCACCTCCCCATTTCACCCCAATCCCCCACCCCCCTTGCACATTCTAAAGGGAGATAAGTATATTGTGTTTTCAATAGATGTAGCGATAGGCAAAGGAAAGGAATGAAACTAGCAGGTGAGTGCTTGGCTCAAATGTATGTAAACAATTCTGTGTGCACCGGAACACTCGCATATTTGCTGTATCCCCCTCTCCTCTTTCACTATCCTCCAGAGCAGACGCCAACGGTCAAGTTTATTAATACAGAAAGGAACGAATGTTAGCCTGAGTCTTCTTTGCAGCTTATTCTTCTTCGATGTTTAATTATTGTTGTTGCTGTTGACCTTTTTGGTCGTTCGGCGATCTCATCTATGCCCAATAATGATTTGTCCGTGAGCAAAACAAAACCGCAAACAAAAAGAAGCCCACCAACCTATAGTTTAAACAATTCACAAAACACATACTTTCATGGGACGTCTTGATGTGCACACGGTCACAAGGCCTTCAAAGCTTCCTCCCTAGCTGTGAACAGCTGGAGGTCCATACAATCAAAACTGACCCCAGGCAACTGATTCGAGAGTTCCACCATTATTGGTGAACCATTTTAGACGAAGGGGAGAGAATACTGGTGAGGGTTGAAGGGAGATGACCGCGAACAGCCGTCAAGGGAGATAAGCCAACAGTGCCAGTTTTACAGTCTACAGTGGCAAGATGATCTTCTTCTTCTTCTTCTTCTTCTTCTTCTTCTTCTTGTCGATCACACTTGTTATATTGTCAGCCCGGACAGAGAGACGAATGATGCCGTCTTAGATAATAAAAATAAAGGAACTGCACGGAAAAATGGATACATTAAATTGATTTTGAAGCTGCAAATCATAAACGCTGTCCATGTGTAACAATAACAATAACAATAACAGCACTTTATTGTCCATTAAAATATTACATAAAAATGGAAATTTTTCTTCGGCACACCCTGTCTGCCTGTAAACGATTATAACAACAATTGTATAGGACGACACACATAAAACATAAAACATAAAAGGGATACAATCAAATATGATATTGCACTATGTAAATTTACCCTCTCATATCACAGAATTTCCTGTCTTCCCTTGCATGAAGGTTAAGAAAAACTGAAAACATATTCTACATTTTTGGTTATTTTGGGCTTTTTTGACCATTTTCTATTCTCATGGCTGAAACTGACCAGCGCCTACCACATTAACACCTCAAAAAAATACTCCCCCCCCCCACTCTCTTCTCTACTTCTAAGGCCTAAAAAAAAAATAGGTGTGGTTACGGTAACCCGACCTACCCTATTTTTAGGGGCCGACCCTATAACTTTTTATTACATTTGTCAAAAAAAACAAAAAACAAAAAAAAATCCGAGCGCAGAAAACGCAATGAAAGCGAAATTGCCCGAGTCGCACACTTATTTCCCTGTCAAGTAGGTTTAATTTGTACACATTAGAAAAAAAAAGTAAAAAAAAAAAAGATTGCCTACCTTCCTACCCTATTTTTTTGGCTATGTTACCGTAACCACACCTATTATTTTTTTTGGCCTAACCGTCAAGATGGAAGAAGTGACCAACACTCACGCTTGATGCACGTTCCTAGATTAGCAAGGAGATAAAAACTCCCCCATAACTACGGCCAGCAAAATGTGCCATAAGCGCTTATCTGCGGCTCAGGAGATGAACCTTTCTTGTTCCCCGTGAGTTTAGTCGCCGAAAGCAGGCGATAACTGAATTGTTATTGCTCGCTAAAACCGATAAGACACTCCCAGGTATCCAAAGGGAGGTTCTGGGCGCGATAATAAAGGCCCGTGCAGTGAAATGGTCAAACCTTTCACACGCTCAATCGACTTTGGCACTTTTAACGGGGAGTGGGGATGGGGTGGGGTGGGGTGGGGTGGTGTATGGTGTGTTCGGGTATGTGAGTTGTGAGACGAGGGTGGTTGTTGTGCTGCGTGTGTGTGTGTGTGTCTTTTGCGCGAGAGTTAGATGAGAACGGGAAAGACTGACCAATCAATCAATCAATCAATCAATGAGTCTTATATCGCGCATATTCCGTGGGTACAGTTCTAGGCGCTCTGCAGTGATGCCGTGTGAGATGAAATTTTATACGGCCAGTAGATTGCAGCCATTTTGGCGCATATTTACCTTTCAGAACCGACCGCCAAGCTGTATTTCAAACTTGGACATCTCTCCGTGACATACAACTCACTCGCCTTCTTCGTGACTTCTGACAGGCTACGTTCACCGGGAAAGTATAGGGTATTCTTCACCAACTGTTTGGGGAGAGGGTGTACACTTTGTACTTCCTTGGGGCGGTGGACCGACCCTTGAGATCGCCAACATGAGTTGACGTCTGTGTGTGTTGGGGCAATGGACCGACCCTTGAGATCGCCAACATGAGTTGACGTCTGTGTGTGGTCTGGGTCGTCTTAGCGCGTGGCCAGAGGAGATCAATTCAAAGCAGCTTTTGTATAAATTGGCTTCAATACACCTGTGTCTTTTGCTGACGGCTATGATATTTATTCTTAATGGGTCGACAATCCTCAAGCGTCAGGAATACTTCAGCTATTAAGTTTGGGCAAGTCCTTCGCTTTCTTCCGTTTAGTACATTCAGTTAAATCCTCTGTATCTAGCTGAATGGAAGCGTGTCTCCGCTCTGGGCGAGTTTCACTCCTCCTCATCATTTTCATTACAATCACAATCATCCTCCCCCCCCCCCCCCCACCAGCCTCCTCTCTCCCATCAAAGCTATACCTCCTTCCTCTCTCTCTCCATACCCAGCCATTTACAGTTGTCACGTAAAAGTCCTCCATCCATGCGTCAATCTTCAAGTGGGTCCCTTGAGAATCGTCAGTTCAAGCAATGGACGAACATCTCTCGTTTGAAAATGAATGAAGTCCTTCACGTATTGCCATAGATTAATGGGTGGCAAGTGCGATTTTGAGAGCGATTGCATCCATCTCTATTAACGCTAAATCCGTGTTTATAACGAGCGTTCCAATCGTGTTGCGTGCCGCTTTAATGAAAATAGACTACGACGCTGATTGAACGACTATACAACGACCACTGAGGAAAAGTGACCAGTGGTCAAAACGGTCAAGTGGACTTAACACGACTCACAGCTCTGGATGGCAAAGCTTTACAGAGATGCATAATTATATATGTCAAACATGAATCGGAATCAAAGGTGGATTTTTGAACCTAGAGACACGACGAAAAAGCGACCAAATAATTCCATACAGGAAACTATGATCAGTAACTGGAAAGTGTGTTGGTATATTTCAGAAGTTGTGTGTGTGTGTGGTGGGGGGGGGGGGGGTCTGTCAATTTTCTAAAGAGCAAAGGAATAGCCGCATTCCTGGCACTGAAAGAGTTAATCAAGACACATAAAAACGCAATCTTCCTCAACAACTATCAATCAATCATTATGAGGCTTATATCGCGCGTATTCCGTGGGTACAGTTCTAAGCGCAGGCATTTTTATTTTTATTTTATTTTTATTTTATGCAATTTATATCGCGCACATATTCAAGGCGCAGGGATTTATTTATGCCGTGTGAGATGGAATTTTTTTTACACAATACATCACGCATTCACATCGGCCAGCAGATCGCAGCCATTTCGGCGCATATCCTACTTTTCACGGCCTATTATTCCAAGTCACACGGGTATTTTGGTGGACATTTTTACATTTAGTCAAGTTTTGACTAAATGTTTTAACATCGAGGGGGAATCGAAACGAGGGTCGTGGTGTATGTGTGTGTGTGTGTGTGTGTGTGTGTGTATGTGTGTGTGTGTGCGTGCGTGCGTGTAGAGCGATTCAGACCAAACTACTGGACCGATCTTTATGAAATTTTACATGAGAGTTCCTGGGATTGATATCCCCGAACGTTTTTTTCTTTTTTTTGATAAATGTCTTTGATGACGTCATATCCGGCTTTTCGTGAAAGTTGAGGCGGCACTGTCACGCTCTCATTTTTCAACCAAATTGGTTGAAATTTTGGTCAAGTAGTCTTCGACAAAGCCCGGACTTCGGTATTGCATTTCAGCGTGGTGGCTTAAAAATTAATTAATGACTTTGGTCATTAAAAATCTGAAAATTGTAAAAAAAAAAATATATATATAAAACGATCCAAATTTACGTTTATCTTATTCTCCATCATTTTCTGATTCCAAAAACATATAAATATGTTATATTTGGATTAAAAACAAGCTCTGAAAATTAAAAATATAAAAATTATTATCAAAATTAAATTTTCGAAATCAATTTAAAAACACTTTCATCTTATTCCTTGTCGGTTCCTGATTCCAAAAACATATAGATATGATATGTTTGGATTAAAAACACGCTCAGAAAGTTAAAACGAAGAGAGGTACAGAAAAGCGTGCTATCCTTCTCAGCGCAACTACTAAACCGCTCTTCTTGTCAATTTCACTGCCTTTGCCATGAGCATGAGCGGTGGACTGACGATGCTACGAGTACATACGGTCTTGCTGAAAAATTGCATTGCGTTCAGTTTCATTCTGTGAGTTCGACAGCTACTTGACTAAATGTTGTATTTTCGCCTTTACGCGACTTGTTATCTATGCCTATACAATTTTGCCAGGAAAGACCCTTTTGTCAATCGTGGGATCTTTAACGTGCACACCCCAATGTAGTGAACAACTACCCCCTCATCATTATCGTCTGCTTCACCAAGCCTCTTCTTCGTCTCATCTGTCCATACTTCCACATTCGTTTTTCTACCATGACCTTTTTGTCCTTCGGTTTTCCCTCGGATAGTTATGTACTTCTAACGCTTCTCTCTTGCATTCTGATACAGTATACCTCTTCCGGTCCTGCGTCTTGGGTTAAAGGCACAGTAAGCCTCCCGTAAACCATCACAGAACTCCCCGAGCGTCTAAATACAGTACAAGCATACTTCCATTTGAACGCTCACCGAACGGGAACATCCTGGCTGCTTTCTGTCGAGCGTGAGACATTTTCAAAGAATTTATTTTCGTAGACTTGTTCGGGATTGGTCTATGCAACGGGATCATAACGAGGCAAATCGCTTCAAGATGGCGACGAAGAAGGCACGGTAAGATAAACCACGCAAAAATAAATTCTTTGAAAATTGTTCGCTCTTTACGGAGGGCACCTAGTCCAGAGCGACTTTGCTCTGAGCGGGCCACTGTGATTTTGAGCAACGCATATGGCAGGCCGTAACGGAAGCGAGAATGAAATGAAAAGGAGAGAAAGAGAGGTGGTGGAGATGGAAGACGCAGTTGTTCCACAGTATTATTATTTAGGCAACCGTAAGGCACAGGTATTTCACATCAGGTTGAGATTAAATATGAGCGATTTGCAACAAGACCTTGTTAACCGACACCTTTCTGATAATTTAAATGCACGTGTGGAGTACGCCCGGAAGACGCTGAACACTTTTTGTTAGGATGTTCTCAATTGGTGAGTGTTTAAATGAAAGGGTGTTTGTACTGTGTGTAAAAGCCTGACCGTATCTGTGATGGTTTACGGGAGGCGTACTCTGCCTTTAAGCGTGTTTTTATTAATTTCTTGTATACATGTTATATACAGTAACAACATTAAGAACGTTAATAAGCAGACTGCTTATGGACACGTTCTAAAACTAATAATCAATACACATTTTGATAACAAGACATGGCGAACAAGTGATGACTTCAACCCTTTTCTTTCAAAATATTTCATAATATTTTTTACAAATAAAGAGAGAGAGAGAGAGAGAGAGAATGCTTTGCTACATCTATTGCTGTCACTGTTAATATAATATCAGCCGAAGCGATCAGTTGACATAACGTAATCTTGTACAGCAGAAAATATTTTCGTATTTTCGTATTCAAAGATATAGTTAAATCAGTATTGCCAAACAAAAGTGTTTTGCAATCCAGAGCGTACGAGATATGAAAAAAGTTGCACTTCTTAAACTAGCAGACGATTCGGTCAGTGAAATCGTCAGACAGAACGTAGTTATGATGGGAAATTTAGCGGGGGTAGTTCCGGAACCTTGAAAAACGGTGGATCCATCGGGTCACGTCGAAAACCACGCCGAGAAGAACGCGACACGCTACACGGCATCGCAGTGTAAACACCGCCGCCATCTTGGAAAACGAAGCCCGCGGTGGGCGAGCATCCCAAAGCCGCTCGCTGTCATGCGCACTGCGGGCGACCCGAAGTGTTCATTCTTCTATGCGGCCGCTTTTGTTAACTCGGCGTAAAGTACCGGAAACACACCCAGTTCCGGAAAGACCAGACCAATGATTCGTTAGGTCATCTCACACGTGGATGAATTCCGTTTCAAGAGATCTCTCGTGTGCGTGTAATTATTATAATGCCTCGGCCTCGCTTGCTTTGGGGTAAGGGTCTGAAAGAAAGTTTCTTTTACTTACACCACGTTAACAGATGGTTACGTTTCAAAGCCACAAGGTGAAAGCACAATATGAGAGGGATGCGCTATAACGGTAGAAAGGAAACTCTCAAGGTTCATGGAAGCCTACATCCTATAGGACCTTGATAGGTTTCTTCACATGTAAATGCATGCATAGCAGGGCCGGACCAAATGAGTTGTAAGGGGGGGGGTTCCTCCTTTTTTTTTGGGGGGGGGATCAGCGGGGAGTCCGGGGGCATGCTCCCCCGGAAAATGTTTGAAAAACGGTTAAAATCTGTGCAATCTGGTGCATTCTGGGCCTTGTTTTGAGGGTTAAGAGCAGCATTGTTTTGGTGCTAAAACTAGTAAAAAAAAAAACAACACTCAATGCAAGGTACATGCTTTTTCCAGGGGTGGGGTTCCGGAGATTGGAGTATGTAGCCCTGCTGTTAAGTTATGCTCGTTTTCAACCCCGCAAAGTCTGCTGTTCCGGCTTTTCGCTTCCTTTCGCGTTTGTGCTTCTTTTGCTTTCTCAGTTTCCGTTTTGTTGGTGATGCGAGAACCTGTTCTCTCTCTCTCTCCCTCTCTCCCTCCTCCCTCCCTGCCTCCCTCCCTCCCTCTCTCTCTCTCTCTCTCTCTCTCTCTCTCTCTCTCTCTCTCTCTCTCTCTCTCTCTCTCTCTCTCTCTCTCTCTCTCTCTCTCTCTCTCACACTAACACACGATCTGGAAAGAACCTTCTGTCTACACACATAACACGCTCTGACATAAAACGGTACATTAACTGCAGAACAAGCCATCTACAGGGACTTCTTTGCGGTACAAGCATCACATGAAAGAGACAGAAACGTACATGTTAAGATCAGAGACAACGAGCATGCAATGAAAGAAAGAGTGTTTTTTACTCACTTTGTGCGAAGATGATCATGGTGTGTAGCTGTATTACCAAGGTCAGCAAACCCCTGCAACACCAAGCATTGACCTTGTACAACAATATCATTCAACACTAGCATTGACCTTGTACAACGATATCATTCAACACTAGCATTGACCTTGTACAACGTCATCATTAAACACCAAGCATTGACCTTGTACAACAATATCATTCAACACTAGCATTGACCTTGTACAACGATATCATTCAACACTAGCATTCAATAGACGATTTTGGGAAATAACTCCGTCGGGTTTGTAAATTGTATGGGTTGTGGAAGACTGATCTTTTCTTGCAAAACCTCGTACACATATTTGAAGGGCCAATCACTAGCGAGAGGTGTGTCGGAAACACGTGGACATGAGCGCGAGCACTTGTTTCCGACAAAACGCTCGCTAGTCACTCGATTGGTCACTCCAATGTTTGTGAGAGGAAATGCAAGGGGATTCACTCTTCCCACAACCCATACAAACACGACTGAGTTATTTCCCAAAATCGTCTCTTAGGATGGCGACTAAAATGTTGACATTGACAGATTGGAGAGAAATAGTTGACAGATATCGACCAATGAGGAGGCTTAGAAGACCCTATTAGTATTACAGCGAGGGAGTATAGTGCAAAAAAAATGAAGAGGTAAAAGAAATATGATAGTACAGAGAAATAATTTAAATGTTCATCAATGGACAATCGGTTAATGATACAACGAACCTCAACCAACGACAAAGCCAGGATGAGTACACACATACACACAAACAGAGTCACATAATTATATGCGTTTTTACACACACGCGTCCAGAAGTGTTTCTGGGTGTAAAGTATGTATTTTTTCGAGGAGCACGGCAATGCATGTTAAAGTCGCAACAACAAAAACAATCTTTAAAATATAAAACAAACACAAAAACGGGAGAAAACATTAACAACAAAACCATGCATGCACTAACGTCGGACAAAGCAGATTCACCCCAGGTTACATCATTTATTGCCAACCGTCTCGTCGAGTCTGTAAAACGTAGGCCGATAACAAGGCATGTAGCGGATCATAAAAGGCAACCCCTTGCATGTAACATCACAACAAACACACATTAAACCAGACAGGCAGCATTCTTGCGTCTGGTTTACCACACAGCCGTTAGGATTATACAGTTTGAACTGCGTTTCATGGAGCGACAGTCAAAAAGTTTTAGCGCTTGAGAATGGAGTCATACAAATCATTACAAAGACTCTTCCCGAAATTTAACGGCTTTCGGTGTTGTTGCGTTGCTAAAAATCTGGGTCCATTCAAGTTTAACGACATTTTTCCTTGCCTGTCAACACCTCCATGAAACACTTTCAATTTTAATGTGAGAGACAGCGACTTTGTCTGCTCGACTGCACTCACAGTAATTCATCTTTGAGTCAGTTTGACTTAAAAGTACATGTCCTAACACCTCAGCTGCTACATTTCACTTCTGCTCGAAATTTAAAGCAAAAAAGGCGCTGTCCTTATTGCAGGAAACATCAATGGATAATGATTAATGTGGACGGGCGAAGTGGCGCAGTGGTGAGACATCGGCCTCCTAGTCCTAATCAGAAGGTCGTGAGTTCGAATCCCGGCTGCGACCGCCTGGTGGGTTATGGGTGGAGATTTTTCCGATCTCCCAGGTCAACTTGTGCATGCAGGCCTGCTAGTGCCTTATTCTCCTTCCTGTGTACACGCAAGCACATGACCAAGTGCGCACGGAAAAGATCCTGTAATCCATGTCAGAGTTCGGTGGGTTATAGAAACACGAAAATACCCAGCATGCTTCCCCCGAAATCGGCGTATGCTGCCTGAATGGCAGGGTAAAAATGGTCATACACGTAAAAACCCACTCATGCAAAAACACGAGTGAACGTGGGAGTTTAAGCCTATGAATAAAGAAGAAGATGATTAATGTGCATCACAGACCAAGAAGAGCTCAGGTTATATATAAGTGATCTTAATAACGATCTAGTGAGACGTCACGTTGCTACAGATGCATCGTGTGACTGCGGATTCCCGTTCGAATCCGTAAAACTTCATATTCGATTGTCCAAATTATCGCGAAGCACGTCAAGAAACTATACATACCCTCCCTAATCACATAATTCACCTTTTAAACGGAGACAGACAGTATTCTTTAGATTTGAACAGGAAAATTTTTTTCCACCGTACACTCGTCCATTGAACGTTCAGGCCGCTTTGGGCAAACCAGAATAAATGCTCTACAAGCCGGACAACAACTTTATCTTCTGCACATCTCCTACCCATCCCTCTTGTTTATTCATCTTCTTTCCCTCCATCCTTCCTTTTACTGTCTTTCTTTATAATCATTATGCAACGTTTATTACGCTATTAATAGATTTGGTTTATTGAGACAAATTGTTCAGCCGTTACCGCCTTATATGTTTTACTGTCATGCAGGAACACCACTATAAGCTTCTAGCTTGTTGCTGTTTCTGTGAACTTTGTATACATGTCATGGTTGTAACCTTTGTTAAAATAAGCTTATGTTTAAACCATAGATATCCCTTGGTTTAAACCATAGATATCCCTTGGTTTAAACCAAGAAGAGCTCCTATCTGTCCTCATTCTGCGGTCTTCGGGATCTTCCTTCAGCATCATAATTAATAATCTCTGCTTCTGCAAGCGCCTGTCAAATGGTTGTGTGATGTGTCTAGTGTGTTGGCGAAGTGTTTTGTGCTTGTCACCTCTCGCTTTCAGCCCTCACCGCTGGCTAGCACCGTCCTTTTCAGGACAACGCGAAAAGAGAGCAGCTTGCGTCAGTCTCTCCTGCCAGTACATAACCTCTCCACAACAAGCCCTATGTAGTGCCTCCATCGTGGCGACAGGCGTGAACTGGGTACCGAAAGGCCCCAGGCTGAACTACAAGGACTCGGAGGAGGTTGGCCCCTAAACGTGTGGCATGCAGGCCCACCGGCGTGTGGATACGCCCTGGTGCCCACGAACCAACCCCCAACTATGGGTTAAATAGGGCTCGTCAACCCTGGAAGGCAGCTGTCCTAGGAGAAGATCACTCCAAAATTAAAACGAGGGCAGAGGAGGCTCACTATCCCTGCAAGGAAACTCCTCTAGGAGAAGGACCACTCCAAATTTAAACCCACGTAGTCCCCCGAAGACGGAAGACATCGGCCATTAGGCGGGGAGCAGACCGGATGTCTACGCTTACTACGACAAATGATTGTGTCTAGGTCGAATGTTCGTGCTTCTGCAAGCTGTCTTGTTTGATTCTTAAGACCATGATTCACACAAGTAAAACATACTTTTTTATATTTATTTTTTATATCAGAAAGGCTACTGTCATCGATGCAGGAGCGAGATAGTCAACGATAAAAATTGATCATGAGCTAAACTGTTTACATAACAAACGGTGCCCCATAGCTTCTAACAGCGGACACTTGGAACTCATTCTCTCTCTCTGTCTCTGTCTGTCTGCCTCTTTCTCTTTCCGTGTCTGTCCCAGCGTCTGCCTCTCTCGCTCTCTCTCTCTTTCTGTATCTCTTGCCCCCCCCCCCCCCCCCCCCGTGTGAAACGAAACAAACTTGCATCGGTCTCGGATAGCAATATCAGCTGAAGAGACGATACACAATATTATTATAACCAACCAACCAACCACCCCCCTCCACACACACACAGAAATTGGCAGAGAGATGGAGAGAGAGACCCAGAGAGAATGACATAGACAGAGAGTCGGTTCAAGTTCAACACAACAGTCCAAATTCCAATCTCTCTGCAGAGTTTGTACTCCAGCTTTGAACCAATTTCCAGCTCTCTGCACATCAACTGTAAAGAAGCTAACGAGTAGCACTCACTGCTAACTAACGAGGAAGCGTTCTGCTCAACCATCGATACAGAATTCAGCCTTGACCTCTGCTCGGGGCAGCTCGTTCCAGCCGGCTCATTAGCGCGAGGTTTACTAGTTGGGGCCAAAAATATTGGCCTTGGGAATTATGACGTGGTCGTTGAACAAGACCGACGTCTGCATCAAAACAGTTGAACATGGCGACTAGTTTCCGTTGTGTTTTTGGTTTGTTTATGTTGGAGCATATTATGTAATGTCATAGGATCAATGACAAGCCGAACCTTTTTTTCCCTGCTCCCCCAAATTTGTGTGTGCAACCCGACAACACAAAAATATGCGTTGGCAGCCACTGCTCGTGTCGACATCGCGATTACGATCGTTCCAAGCAGGATGGAGGGTTGATTTTGGATTTCCGTGAAGAGGGAAAGGGCTCCCTTGAATCCCCCATGTGCATAACGTGGACCCTCTCAAGGTTACCGCGACTTGTGCGTACGGAGTTTCACTTTACTCCAGGGCTCCCTTCTCGCTCTTCACTCTCTGTGCTTGACTGACCACCGGTCACTACAAGAGCTGTTCAGCTGGACAGTGGTCAAATGAGGGGCCCGGGTGTAAGGGGTAAGATTACAACATCAGTCCAGGCCCGCCGTCCCTCCCTCCTTCCCTGGGCATGGGGGGTATAGCCGAGTAAACCATGCTTGCTCTCAACAGGGACAATTTGGTGGGAAAAGGGGGGAGAGGGGAAATAGTTGTGTGTGTGTTGTTCTCATCAACCTGCGCACCTTGCTCGACCGATTGGACAGGTCAATAATGAGGTTACCGGTACACGACAAACTGTCCAATCACGATAGTACAGGTGTACCTCTCTCCCTGTAACCGTGTTCTGCCAACAAAAGTATCTGAAACAAAAATCGACCAGACGGGACCAGCCAAAGTTCACTGAAAATCACTTTGGACGTTTAAAACAAAGTATACCTTACAGTTACACCACCATCTTGAACACGCGGCCAGTACAACTGGCCTTGACACGGAACGTTCGATTTTATGGGCTTGGACGATAGAGAAAAATAAGAAAAGCAAAAGCTGGAGTCCAGTCTGGACGAAACTGCTATCAAGAACGCAGAATTGATTTTTTCTGAGTTTTTTTTTTTTTTTTAGCCGTAAGCGCCATTTCTCATTTCGAATTTCTCACAACTGCTGTTCACCGCAGTGAAACCAACAAAGGGGCCTCACTCTGGAAGAGTTTCCTGCTCCGATAAACATGGCGCTTACGGCTAAAAAAAACTCAGAAAAAATCAATTCTGCGTTCTTGATAGCAGTTTTGTCCAGACTGGACTCCAGCTTTTGCTTTTCTTATTTTTCTCTATCGTCCAAGCCCATAAAATCGAACAAGGCGGATTGCGTTTGGATTTCCCTCTTTCAGATGACTGAGATTGCCCCCAGTTGAATTGTTCCGTGTCAAGGCCAGTTGTACTGGCCGCGTGTTCAAGATGTTACACCACAAGCTTAGTAAGACTTGAAATGTAGCGACGGTGCAGTCTCCGTTCATGTTTTATTGATTGCAAAAAGATGTCAATTGTTATTTGGTTCGCGTACTGTGCTTCGAAAACTTCTCTAACTTTTGTAAATTCAGTCGAAAATGGGGCTATTTTATGCAGAAAGTGCTTGTGTGGTGTGGGGAAAGGATGGGGAGCGCTTGGGTGGCCATCGTTTTATATCAGGCGGACAGAGACTTGAAAAATGTGTCTGGGAAACACTACTGCAAGCTAAAAAGTAAAATAAAATGAAAAGACAACCGTACACACGCAAGCAATGATGCTACTGAGAAAGATCAGAGAGAAGTCATTAAAAACATTTTCTGTTCACAAGCAGGAGGATAATAATGCTAATAGGAGAAGTGAACTGGTATGGGGTTGCCGGCCGTGGCCACTTGCCAAGCCCAAGCCCAGTAAAACGCCAACACACAGTGCAGTATCACCTGTGACCAGCCGCTGAGAAGTGAAGCCACAAAAACATACCACTTGCATGGGGCCAGCCACTGGTGGCATTTGATTCACCACTTCTGATACAAGGTCAGAGGCTTAGTGACTGAGTAAAACATTAGGCTAAATGAGCGCAGTGATTGGGGAAGATGATTTTTTTAAAGCCTTCTTCTTCTCATACATTTGATGAAATGAGTGTATCTAAGTCTAACACGTTGTACCTCCACTCTCATCCCTGACATTACTTCCACTGGAGTTCACATTGAACAACAAGTTTAATAAAAAGCCATAGTGTGCTATTTTGTTGACATCAAATTGACATGTTTTCTTATTTATAAATATAAAAAAAAATATAAAAAAATCCCTGCACTTGGAACTGTACCCACGGAATATGCGCGATATAAGTCTCATATTGATTGATATTTGCACAGCAGAAAAAAAGCTTTATATTAATAATGAGCAAACTTGTCTAAATTGCATTCCCCAGCATTTAAGACTTGTAATTTCCTCTTTTCTTTCTCTACTTCATAGAAAGTCCCTCGCCTCAACCCATACTAGAGTCAGTCTAAGCAGTCCCTCGCCTCAACCCATACTAGAGTCAGTCTAAGCTCCTTTGAAGATTCCCCATCCCTTGACAAAGACAAAGATCCCGGTCAAGTGGAGCCAGGCAATAAAGAAACAAACTAGGGATTACCCGTGAAAATAAAAGATTTTGACTCCCGTGGTCATAAAATGTAATGCTTAACCTTGGAGGCTGGCCTAACCTGTTTGGAAAAGTAGGAAAGGATGAAGCATGCACAGGTCTTCCCCTTGTCTGCTTTATGTGTTTGTGTTATACTTTGTAACACTTCCCCTTCTCTGCTTTATGTGTTTGTGTTATACTTTGTAACACTTCCCCTTCTCTGCTTTATGTGTTTGTGTTATACTTTGTAACACTTCCCCTTCTCTGCTTTATGTGTTTGTGTTATACTTTGTAACACTTCCCCTTGTCTGCTTTATGTGTTTGTGTTATACTTTGTAACACTTCCCCTTGTCTGCTTTATGTGTTTGTGTTATACTTTGTAACACTTCCCCTTCTCTGTTTTATGTGTTTGTGTTATACTTTGTAACACTTCCCCTTGTCTGCTTTATGTGTTTGTGTTATACTTTGTAACACTTCCCCTTCTCTGCTTTATGTGTTTGTGTTATACTTTGTAACACTTCCCCTTCTCTGCTTTATGTGTTTGTGTTATACTTTGTAACACTTCCCCTTCTCTGCTTTATGTGTTTGTGTTATACTTTGTAACACTTCCCCTTCTCTGCTTTATGTGTTTGTGTTATACTTTGTAACACTTTCCCCTTCTCTGCTTTATGTGTTTGTGTTATACTTTGTAACACTTCCCCTTCTCTGCTTTATGTGTTTGTGTTATACTTTGTAACACTTCCCCTTCTCTGCTTTATGTGTTTGTGTTATACTTTGTAACACTTCCCCTTCTCTGCTTTATGTGTTTGTGTTATACTTTGTAACACTTCCCCTTGTCTGCTTTATGTGTTTGTGTTATACGTTGTAACACTTCCCCTTCTCTGCTTTATGTGTTTGTGTTATACTTTGTAACACTTCCCCTTCTCTGCTTTATGTGTTTGTGTTATACTTTGTAACACTTCCCCTTGTCTGCTTTATGTGTTTGTGTTATACTTTGTAACACTTCCCCTTGTCTGCTTTATGTGTTTGTGTTATACTTTGTAACACTTCCCCTTCTCTGCTTGATGTGTTTGTGTTATACTTTGTAACACTTCCCCTTCTCTGCTTTATGTGTTTGTGTTATACTTTGTAACACTTCCCCTTCTCTGCTTTATGTGTTTGTGTTATACTTTGTAACACTTCCCCTTCTCTGCTTTATGTGTTTGTGTTATACTTTGTAACACTTCCCCTTCTCTGCTTTATGTGTTTGTGTTATACTTTGTAACACTTCCCCTTCTCTGCTTTATGTGTTTGTGTTATACTTTGTAACACTTCCCCTTGTCTGCTTTATGTGTTTGTGTTATACTTTGTAACACTTCCCCTTGTCTGCTTTATGTGTTTGTGTTATACTTTGTAACACTTCCCCTTCTCTGCTTAATGTGTTTGTGTTATACTTTGTAACACTTCCCCTTCTCTGCTTTATGTGTTTGTGTTATACTTTGTAACACTTCCCCTTCTCGGCTTTATGTGTTTGTGTTATACTTTGTAACACTTCCCCTTGTCTGCTTTATGTGTTTGTGTTATACTTTGTAACACTTCCCCTTCTCTGCTTTATGTGTTTGTGTTATACTTTGTAACATTTCCCCTTCTCTGTTTTATGTGTGTGTGTTATACGTTGTAACACTTCCCCTTCTCTGCTTTATGTGTTTGTGTTATACTTTGTAACACTTCCCCTTCTCTGCTTTATGTGTTTGTGTTATACTTTGTGACACTTCCCCTTCTCTGCTTTATGTGTTTGTGTTATACTTTGTAACACTTCCCCTTCTCTGCTTTATGTGTTTGTGTTATACTTTGTAACACTTCCCCTTGTCTGCTTTATGTGTTTGTGTTATACTTTGTAACACTTCCCCTTGTCTGCTTTATGTGTTTGTGTTATACTTTGTAACACTTCCCCTTGTCTGCTTTATGTGTTTGTGTTATACTTTGTAACACTTCCCCTTGTCTGCTTTATGTGTTTGTGTTATACTTTGTAACACTTCCCCTTGTCTGCTTTATGTGTTTGTGTTATACTTTGTAACACTTCCCCTTGTCTGCTTTATGTGTTTGTGTTATACTTTGTAACACTTCCCCTTCTCTGCTTTATGTGTTTGTGTTATACTTTGTAACACTTCCCCTTCTCTGCTTTATGTGTTTGTGTTATACTTTGTAACACTTCCCCTTCTCTGCTTTATGTGTTTGTGTTATACTTTGTAACACTTCCCCTTCTCTGCTTTATGTGTTTGTGTTATACTTTGTAACATTTCCCCTTCTCTGCTTTATGTGTTTGTGTTATACTTTGTAACACTTCCCCTTGTCTGCTTTATGTGTTTGTGTTATACTTTGTAACACTTCCCCTTCTCTGCTTTATGTGTTTGTGTTATACTTTGTAACATTTCCCCTTCTCTGCTTTATGTGTTTGTGTTATACTTTGTAACACTTCCCCTTCTCTGCTTTATGTGTTTGTGTTATACTTTGTAACACTTCCCCTTCTCTGCTTTATGTGTTTGTGTTATACTTTGTGACACTTCCCCTTCTCTGCTTTATGTGTTTGTGTTATACTTTGTAACACTTCCCCTTCTCTGCTTGATGTGTTTGTGTTATACTTTGTAACACTTCCCCTTGTCTGCTTTATGTGTTTGTGTTATACTTTGTAACACTTCCCCTTGTCTGCTTTATGTGTTTGTGTTATACTTTGTAACACTTCCCCTTGTCTGCTTTATGTGTTTGTGTTATACTTGAGACTGTGCCAAAAGGTCAGGTGTCATGTCTACTGTCCCGAATGACACACGATTGCTGACATTTCACCATTGCCAACAGAATAAACAAATAAGAAATAGGTAGAAAATGAATGTGAAAACTGACTTTAATTGTTGATCAGTATTTTCTATACCACTAACAAATAATCTACTTGCACATAGTTGTTTGGCAAATGTATGTTGCATGGGACACACTGACATGAAAGTGGAAGATGTTTTTCCCTCTAGAGAAACTACATATCAAGTTACACTTTTTGTGCTCTTCCATTCCAGTTGGCAATCAATTGTTAACGCATGTTATTAGAAAAAATAGAACGAAAACAGATTAGATAGAATGAAAAATGTACTGGTGATGTCATTTGGGACATACTGACATGAAAACGTCACCTTTTGGCACAGTCTCACTTTGTAACACTTCCCCTTGTCTGCTTTATGTGTTTGTGTTATACTTTGTAACACTTCCCCTTCTCTGCTTTATGTGTTTGTGTTATACTTTGTAACACTTCCCCTTCTCTGCTTTATGTGTTTGTGTTATACTTTGTAACACTTCCCCTTGTCTGCTTTATGTGTTTGTGTTATACTTTGTAACATTTCCCCTTCTCTGCTTTATGTGTTTGTGTTATACTTTGTAACACTTCCCCTTGTCTGCTTTATGTGTTTGTGTTATACTTTGTAACACTTCCCCTTCTCTGCTTTATGTGTTTGTGTTATACTTTGTAACACTTCCCCTTGTCTGCTTTATGTGTTTGTGTTATACTTTGTAACACTTCCCCTTGTCTGCTTTATGTGTTTGTGTTATACTTTGTAACACTTCCCCTTCTCTGCTTTATGTGTTTGTGTTATACTTTGTAACACTTCCCCTTGTCTGCTTTATGTGTTTGTGTTATACTTTGTAACACTTCCCCTTCTCTGCTTTATGTGTTTGTGTTATACTTTGTAACACTTCCCCTTCTCTGCTTTATGTGTTTGTGTTATACTTTGTAACACTTCCCCTTCTCTGTTTTATGTGTTTGTGTTATACTTTGTAACACTTCCCCTTCTCTGCTTTATGTGTTTGTGTTATACTTTGTAACATTTCCCCTTCTCTGCTTTATGTGTTTGTGTTATACTTTGTAACACTTCCCCTTCTCTGCTTTATGTGTTTGTGTTATACTTTGTAACACTTCCCCTTCTCTGCTTTATGTGTTTGTGTTATACTTTGTAACACTTCCCCTTCTCTGCTTTATGTGTTTGTGTTATACTTTGTAACACTTCCCCTTGTCTGCTTTATGTGTTTGTGTTATACTTTGTAACACTTCCCCTTCTCTGCTTTATGTGTTTGTGTTATACTTTGTAACACTTCCCCTTCTCTGCTTTATGTGTTTGTGTTATACTTTGTAACACTTCCCCTTGTCTGCTTTATGTGTTTGTGTTATACTTTGTAACACTTCCCCTTGTCTGCTTTATGTGTTTGTGTTATACTTTGTAACACTTCCCCTTCTCTGCTTGATGTGTTTGTGTTATACTTTGTAACACTTCCCCTTCTCTGCTTTATGTGTTTGTGTTATACTTTGTAACACTTCCCCTTCTCGGCTTTATGTGTTTGTGTTATACTTTGTAACACTTTCCCCTTCTCTGCTTTATGTGTTTGTGTTATACTTTGTAACACTTCCCCTTGTCTGCTTTATGTGTTTGTGTTATACTTTGTAACACTTCCCCTTCTCTGTTTTATGTGTTTGTGTTATACGTTGTAACACTTCCCCTTCTCTGCTTTATGTGTTTGTGTTATACTTTGTAACACTTCCCCTTCTCTGCTTTATGTGTTTGTGTTATACTTTGTAACACTTCCCCTTCTCTGCTTTATGTGTTTGTGTTATACTTTGTGACACTTCCCCTTCTCTGCTTTATGTGTTTGTGTTATACTTTGTAACACTTCCCCTTCTCTGCTTTATGTGTTTGTGTTATACTTTGTAACACTTCCCCTTGTCTGCTTTATGTGTTTGTGTTATACTTTGTAACACTTCCCCTTGTCTGCTTTATGTGTTTGTGTTATACTTTGTAACACTTCCCCTTCTCTGCTTTATGTGTTTGTGTTATACTTTGTGACACTTCCCCTTCTCTGCTTTATGTGTTTGTGTTATACTTTGTAACACTTCCCCTTGTCTGCTTTATGTGTTTGTGTTATACTTTGTAACACTTCCCCTTGTCTGCTTTATGTGTTTGTGTTATACTTTGTAACACTTCCCCTTGTCTGCTTTATGTGTTTGTGTTATACTTTGTAACACTTCCCCTTGTCTGCTTTATGTGTTTGTGTTATACTTTGTAACACTTCCCCTTCTCTGTTTTATGTGTTTGTGTTATACTTTGTAACACTTCCCCTTCTCTGCTTTATGTGTTTGTGTTATACTTTGTAACACTTCCCCTTCTCTGCTTTATGTGTTTGTGTTATACTTTGTAACACTTCCTCTTCTCTGCTTTATGTGTTTGTGTTATACTTTGTAACACTTCCCCTTCTCTGCTTTATGTGTTTGTGTTATACTTTGTAACACTTCCCCTTGTCTGCTTTATGTGTTTGTGTTATACTTTGTAACACTTCCCCTTCTCTGCTTTATGTGTTTGTGTTATACTTTGTAACATTTCCCCTTCTCTGCTTTATGTGTTTGTGTTATACTTTGTAACACTTCCCCTTCTCTGCTTTATGTGTTTGTGTTATACTTTGTAACACTTCCCCTTCTCTGCTTTATGTGTTTGTGTTATACTTTGTGACACTTCCCCTTCTCTGCTTTATGTGTTTGTGTTATACTTTGTAACACTTCCCCTTCTCTGCTTGATGTGTTTGTGTTATACTTTGTAACACTTCCCCTTGTCTGCTTTATGTGTTTGTGTTATACTTTGTAACACTTCCCCTTGTCTGCTTTATGTGTTTGTGTTATACTTTGTAACACTTCCCCTTGTCTGCTTTATGTGTTTGTGTTATACTTGAGACTGTGCCAAAAGGTCAGGTGTCATGTCTACTGTCCCGAATGACACACGATTGCTGACATTTCACCATTGCCAACAGAATAAACAAATAAGAAATAGGTAGAAAATGAATGTGAAAACTGACTTTAATTGTTGATCAGTATTTTCTATACCACTAACAAATAATCTACTTGCACATAGTTGTTTGGCAAATGTATGTTGCATGGGACACACTGACATGAAAGTGGAAGATGTTTTTCCCTCTAGAGAAACTACATATCAAGTTACACTTTTTGTGCTCTTCCATTCCAGTTGGCAATCAATTGTTAACGCATGTTATTAGAAAAAATAGAACGAAAACAGATTAGATAGAATGAAAAATGTACTGGTGATGTCATTTGGGACATACTGACATGAAAACGTCACCTTTTGGCACAGTCTCACTTTGTAACACTTCCCCTTGTCTGCTTTATGTGTTTGTGTTATACGTTGTAACACTTCCCCTTCTCTGCTTTATGTGTTTGTGTTATACTTTGTAACACTTCCCCTTCTCTGCTTTATGTGTTTGTGTTATACTTTGTAACACTTCCCCTTGTCTGCTTTATGTGTTTGTGTTATACTTTGTAACACTTCCCCTTCTCTGTTTTATGTGTTTGTGTTATACTTTGTAACACTTCCCCTTCTCTGCTTTATGTGTTTGTGTTATACTTTGTAACACTTCCCCTTCTCTGCTTTATGTGTTTGTGTTATACTTTGTAACACTTCCCCTTCTCTGCTTTATGTGTTTGTGTTATACTTTGTAACACTTCCCCTTCTCTGCTTTATGTGTTTGTGTTATACTTTGTAACACTTCCCCTTGTCTGCTTTATGTGTTTGTGTTATACTTTGTAACACTTCCCCTTCTCTGCTTTATGTGTTTGTGTTATACTTTGTAACACTTCCCCTTGTCTGCTTTATGTGTTTGTGTTATACTTTGTAACACTTCCCCTTCTCGGCTTTATGTGTTTGTGTTATACTTTGTAACACTTCCCCTTCTCTGCTTTATGTGTTTGTGTTATACTTTGTAACACTTCCCCTTCTCTGCTTTATGTGTTTGTGTTATACTTTGTAACACTTCCCCTTCTCTGCTTTATGTGTTTGTGTTATACTTTGTAACACTTCCCCTTCTCTGCTTTATGTGTTTGTGTTATACTTTGTAACACTTCCCCTTCTCTGCTTTATGTGTTTGTGTTATACTTTGTAACGCACAGACCTCCCTGTGTCCACCATGCGGCTCACCTTATTCTTTTGTTCGTGGGTTGAAACTCCCACAATTTGTTTCTGTATGACCGTTTCTACCGCACAATTCAAGCAGACATACGCCGGGATGGACACGGGTCAACTTTATGTGCAGACTTAGAGACGGAATCCAAGTTCCACCCCCATGACCCGTAAAAGACCTCCCTCATTCTGCCATAAGTGAAGGTGGCTGATTAGACATAAACACACAAACACCTGGGTAGCACGACTTTGTTGCTGCTAACTTTCAACTGGGCGGAAGCGACCCGAATTTCCCAGAGATTGGACAATAAAGTAATAAAAATGAAAAAATGAAGACAATAGGGCAGTCGGACCTGGATTTAAAATACATACCGGTCAAAATTTTCTGGCCATAAAAAAATTGATGTGACGAAAGACATCCTGTGTGTTAAACTATCTGCCTTGGGTCAGAACAATGTATCAGATAAAAAACAAACAATGCATGTGTGCCTAAAGGACCAAAGCCCTGGAACATTAACACTGTTTCCCTGAAAGTCCAACAAATAGTGTACTCCCCTTTGGCTAGTGATTCTGAAAATTTAGTAGCCAGAGAGCAAACTTCAGCAGCCAAACCAACAATTTGTTTTAGCAACTTTACTCGCATTTGGCGAGTAGATGAACATTTCTACTCGCCAGTTACATGTTTCTACTCGCCACTTTCAGGTCTGACACCAGGATTTTTTAATGATTTTTCCTGACATAATTAATGCTAATTGTACATTGACACAAGTACTCTCTGTGGCTCATCTGTCGCTCCATTTGTCTGAGGTATGTCTTCTTCCGCATAAGTATATAAGGCTGAATAGATGTAGATCTATAAGAAAATATCCATCAGTTGTGTAGCTTTAAGCATATCATGACAATAAATGCCACTGCATTGGCAATAGACTAACATTGCATGAGCTATCACCACATGTCAGTACCTACAGCTTTATGTTTCACATCAAAGTAGACACAGGGCATTGATTGGTTATACCGTTCATTGTATGCTTAGCACTTTGTTACTATACTAAGCATTCAGTCTTCGCAAGCATACTTGTAAGCACTGTAAGCACTGACTGTCTGAATAGCATCATAACTTACTTTGTTTTGTCAAATTTACACTAGTTTGCCACTGTGATGCATGTGTGTTTCAGCAGGTACATACTTGTAATTGTGTGTGTGTGTGTGTGTGTGTGTGTGTGTGTGTGTGTGTGTGTGTGTGTGTGTGTGTGTGTGTGTGCTCACTGTATACAAATACCAGGGATACAGTGTGCATATGTTGCACCTACAGTAATAAGTGAGTGTTTATTACCAGTGTCAGTTATGTGCATGTCAGTGTGCATATATTGTATTATTTGTCAAGTTAGTGCATCATGGGTACTGGTATATATATAACCCCCTTTTGAGTCTGCCCAAAATCCGAGAAAAGGCGGCGTGACGTAAAAAAAGGTTAATTTACAGACATCATTAATCAACTTGCAACAAATCTGAGAAAACTGGGTATTAAAAAGCGGAGAGTGTGTGTGGGGAGGGGGGGGGTTGATATGGGAGTCTACACATAAACACTAAACACACACTGCCAGGGTAAGTTTAGTACTAAAACTGTAGAACAGACACTGATTAGCATACATTACACAACATTGCACAAGAATACAATTATATCAAACACAAAAAATACACGTTTTCACTGATTGACTGACTTCATGTACTTGATGTCATACTGATCTGCATTTTGTTTTCTTACCTGAGAGAGGATACATCCATGATGAAAGTCTCACACATTCACCGCACCATTGAACAGGGCACAGGGCACAGGGCACAGGGAGCACAGGTAAGTAAATCCTTTCAGGCGAGACTCCAGTGACTGCCCCGATCACAGCTGACTGAACAAAGCTATCAACCACACGTACACACATAAACTTCACAGTCTTCAGTTCTGCTGCCGAAATTACAGACAGTTCAGTGAAAAGTGAATCCGCGAGCTCCCCGTAACGATTCACTGAGATACCGCACAGTAAGTTTTATGTTGCGAAGAAAAGAAGATGACCGCTGCTTGCTCGTAGTCTGCTAGTCCGTCCGAGCGTGAGACCATCACTTGAGTAACTCCCGTCCGCGTGTTCTCTCTATCTACATGTGCACCACGAGTAACGCTTGCCTACCAAACTGGACATTCCCTCACTCTCTTCTTTCCCCTCTCTCGCTCTCTCTCTCCCTCCCCACGCTGGCGTACCTACAACGTTATCGCCCTTTGGGCTTCCCACGTGCTGAAAAGGTAAATAGAGGTCGGATTGGCCGCTTCCCCGCGCGCGCGTCCTCTCATTGGTCGCCTTGCTTGTCCATTAGCGCGCCGACAGCCAATGAGGCGAAGGGATGCTTTTGTGTCGGCGTGCTGTGGCGAAACATTTGGCGAAGAAGTTGAGAGTGCTTTTGGACCCCGCGACAGCCCCCACTAAGCCCCCCTGAATACGAGCGGATTAGGGCTGGCTTTAGTTGAGCAGCTTTGATAATCTGTAGATCCCGCACTGAGCTGAGCTAACTGGGTAAGGGGGAGGTATCTATTTGTACAGGATTGTGGTTTGGTTTGTGGTCATACAATCTGATCTGTGATCAGTAATGAATGGCACTGCACCTCGCAGCGCCGCAGCCGCCTAGGAATGTAAGTGGCGGTATTTCAGTGATTCTCATGATTCTGTGGCCGGATAAACTGGCTTACTGTCTTGGTGATGAATGGCTGAAACTTGATAAAAAATCTATACAAACAATATAGTTCTGATTCAAAACGGCTCTGCACGGTATGCCGTGTCCTATCTCTCCGGCTTTGCAGGTATATTAAATGCGTTAAAACGCGGCGGTGTAATTTGTGTGTGTTTTTGTGAGTGTGTGTGTGTGTTCCGTAGTTTCAGTCGAGTTGTTGTTGTTGTTGTTCTTGTGGTTGTTGTGGTGGTGGTGTTGTTGTGGTGTTGTTGTTGTTGGTGGTGGTGGTGCGTTGTTTCTTCGAGTAGAGACTGGTCAGTATTGTCGATTTTTAAACATATGTGACACGAATGTGAGTTAATATTTGAGCAGGACTGATAAGCAATCAAGTAGACTAAAACATCAGTATCTTGGCTGAACGGCTGAACGATTTCATTGAACACGAAACACAAGACGATGATGACATGATCACAGTCCACTCTCCTCCAACAACGTTGTGTTCTTCAGCGACGCAAAGTCAGTCCTGCAGGCCGTAGACACTGCCAGAGACAAAGAACTGAATGACCTGTCATCCGCCTTGACCTCCCTGTGCAGAGCCCACACAGTCGTGCTGCAATATGGGTCCCCTCTCACTGCAACATACTAGGCAACGAAGCTGGCTGATACTCTGGCAAAGGAGGGCACTACGAAGGACCAGAATGACAGATCAACCACCTTCAAAGAAGCCAAGACCATCATCAAGGCCAAGCAACACAAAAAATGGTTGCAGCAGCACCCACACTACAACAAAAACGACGCCTTTCACCTGCTCACAACGTCTGAGCAGGTCCTCATATTCAGGCTGCGGACAGGGCACAACCGAATGAACCACCACCTTTTCACCAAGTTCAGAATTGGCCAGTCAGACCAGTGCCCTTGTCAAACAGGCAGCATGACAACGGAACACCTGCTGCAGACTTGCCCACTACACGATGGCCTCAGGAGCCAGATCTGGGCGGAGGCGACCACGGTGCAAGGGAAGCTCTATGGCAGTCTGGACGACCTACAGCGCACGGCAACATTTGCGCGGAGAACCGGTGTAACACGAGAAAATTACTCCCACGAGATTTTTACTCCGGAGTAAACATTTCGTACGAAAAAGTTACTCCCTTTACGAAAAAAGCACTCCCCCATTTCACGAGAAAATTACTCCCCAAGACAGGTGAGTTCCGAGTAAACATTTCGTACAAAAATGTTACTCCCCTGAAGAATAAATAACGAATAAATTACCTCACCCAAACACAAGCAATTTAACTTCCCATGCCAGGTGTACGAAATTTTTACTCCCTTGTCCCCTGTTAGTCTTGGTGGTGGAAGGGGTGGAAGGAGGGTAGCGCGACATTCGTGTGCGCGAGATCACTTATTGGCATTATCCCTTCGCCCGCATCCCATTTTTGCGTACGAGATTTTTACTGGAAGTAAAAAAAATGGGGAGTAAAATTTTCGTGGAGGGAGTAATTTTTTCGTGCCTTGGGGAGTTCTTTTCTCGTACGAAAAGTGTACTCGGAGTAAGAATTTCGTACGAAATATTTACTCCGGAGTAAATTTTTCGTGGAGTAAAAATTTCGTGTTACACCGGCGTTTCCATCTGAGTGATCGACAAGAAGAAGAAGAAGACATGATATAAGAAAAAAAAGTCATTTTCTTCAACAGTAACGATTGTCAGCGCCAGTTGACAAACCACCCACCGATGTGACAGACACACACATTTAGAATCCCAGTGTCACGACACTATAAAGTGAGCCCTGAGTCGCACGGTTCCGCGCGGGACAAAAGAAAGTGAAAATGAAGCTTGTCGAGGCCGCTTCGCGACAAAAGAAGGACACGGTCGGACACTATCGGAAAATAAACACCTCCATTCACCCACCTCCTACCTAGCCGGTCCCATCAATAATTGTTAACACATAGGTCAAAATTGGAGGGTCAGAGCTTGTTCGAGTACTACAAAGACGGACCGCGCAAACTGTACTCCTTTTACGACTTGGTTCTTGGACTTACAATAAAACGCGTGAATCAACGAAATATCTGACTTACATGTGAAAAAATCGAGTAAGTATGTTAGGGGACGTCAAATCATGACCTGAACGTGATCCTGTACCGCTGCGTCAACTTATTAATTAATAACTTAGTACCTAACTGACAAACTATTATTTACAAATGAAAAATGCATCAACTATGTGTGTGTGTGGATGGTTTATGCGACTGTTCGCATGCGCAGTGGTTATGAGCGTCAGTGACTGTGATATATACAAATATATATATATATATAAAAATGATGCTTTTTGCTTAAATGCCCATGTTATAAGTTAATTTTAGTAGTGTACTTATATTTAATTATGCTTAATGATCGTGTGTTTGTCTTATTAGAAATGCGATGTGGTGCCAAAAGAAAAATGTCCATGTTTAAAATGGACATTAAAGTTTTCTTATCTTATCTTATTGATCTCACGGTGGTTTTACATGAATAACTTTATTTTCAACGCAGGGAAAATATATCAGTACCCCTTTTGTCGGAATGATTTCTCTGGGTCAAAGTTGCTGTCTCTGCAATACATGCAAAATGGTGTGCACCCCTTGTTTTAAGACTTTCAAAACTTTATAAGAGAGAGTTAAACAGATCTTGAAAAAGTTATGAACAGAAAGTAAGGCATTAAACAAAGGGAATCCTATATTTTACATCTTAAAAGTCTTAGAGTGAGGATTTTACCGGTGTAACACGACATTTTTACTCCACAAAAAATTTACTCCGGAGTAAAAATTTCGTACGAAATTCTTACTCCGAGTACACCTTTCGTACGAGAAAAGAACTCCCCAAGGCACGAACAAATTACTCCCTCCACGACATTTTTACTCCCCATTTTATTTACTCTCGGTACAAATCTCGTACTAGAAAATGGGATGCGGGCGAAGGGATAATGCCAATAATGTGATCTCGCGCAAACGAATGTCGCGCTACCCTCCCACCATCCCTTCCACCACCAAGACTAACAGGGGACAAGGGAGTAAACATGTCGTACACCTGGCATGGGAAGTTAAATTGCTCGTGTTTGGGTAACGTAATTTATTCGTTATTTATTCGTCAGGGGAGTAACATTCTTGTACGAAATGTTTACTCGGAACTCACCTGTCGTGGGGAGTAATTTTCTCGTGTAATGGGGGAGTACTTTTTTCGTAAAGGGAGTAACATTTTCGTACGAAAGTTTTACTCCGGAGTAAAAATCTCGTGGGAGTAATTTTCTCGTGTTACACCGGCTGTACCCCGGGACCTGTTCCTGTTTTGACGCCGATTAACGAGGTTCAACATACAAATATTATTGTGAAACTGTCCACTTTTACAAAGATCCCTTTCACCTAACTTGACAGCGGGGTACTTTCACGCCGGTACTTTCACAAGGGCCCACGACTTTTTGCGATAATTCTTAAATAGCTGCAATTCCAGCTTTTGCCGAGACTCTTTCTCACCTTGACTGGTCAGTGTCAATTGGACAGTGGGTATTACCGTGGCCGTAGAGAATGGACGCTAGTGAGTCATTCAGAGTATCGCAGAACACTGACATATTTCTCACAGTCTCTCCCACGATTGGTAGTAAAGGGAGATAATAAAAGGCGCAACGTTTTCGAGACGATCGAGTTAGATACCTCTGTTACACTGACCTAAATCTCAGTAAAAGGCATTGTGACACTTGCGTTACGGTGCTTACGCATTCTTGCTTACATAGAAGCACGAGCCAATCGACGTGTTCAACTGAGCACACAAATCACACACACACGCACACGCACGCACACACATACCACACACACACACACTGACACGCATATGCACACACACACACACACACACACACACACACACACACACACATTGATACGCATATGCACACACACATACACAGAAACACACACGTACGCACACACACTCACACACACACACACGGCACACACACACACACGGCACACACACACGCACACACACACACACGGCACACACAAAATCACATACACACACTCACACGCGTACACACACGCACGCACGCACACACACACACACACACACACACACTCACACACACACACACACACACTCACTCACCACACACACACACACACACACACACACACACTCACTCACACACACACACTGGGCTTCGGAAAGGCAGACCCCATGCAGAGAGTGAAACAGGCAGAGAGTAAACTTGAACAGGCAGATAGTGAAACAGGCAGATAGTGAAACAGGCAGATAGTGAAACAGGCAGATAGTGAAACAGGCAGATAGTGAAACAGGCAGAGAGGCAGAGAGTGAAACAGGCAGAGGCGATCAGGCGCATGAAGACAGCTTGAAACAGACAACGATTGAGTGACACAGAAAATCTTTACTTATAATTATTATCTCCTTTTCTATGCGCTCACAGCACTACTCTTCCCGCAATTGCGGCAATGATACACTGCCCCTTCACAATCCCCTCCCATCCTCCCTTCTTGCCATCCACCCAGTTAACCTGTATCTGTGTGTTATGTCCACGTCTGACTGTTGTACGTATTCGGATTAAGAGAAGATAGATAATCATTTCCGTGACAGTTTATTATGGCTGTTTGCAGCAAAACTATTTACAGTTGATGTTGCCGACAATAGAAACGCTTTTGGCACTGATTGAACAAGCAAGTATTTGAACAATTGTTCTGATCTTCTATATTGCTGTAGTAACTCGTTATAGCAAGAGAGGATATTCTCAACTGGTGGGGGATAATCCCTCATTGGCCTAGCTCGTTTATTCTATTCCTGGGGACCTCGATCTCATTTTCAAAACAATTTCATGAATGTATACATTCTCACGTGCACGTGGAATCTTCACTGGGACTGATGCCAGTTCCTTGTCTGAATTTTGAACTCGATCAGCGATTAAGTTATCGTGTGTGTGCAGGGGATGCGTGTTTTGAGTCGGCGTGTGTGTCACGGTGTGTGTGTGTGTGTGTGTGTGTGTGTGTGTGTGTGTGTGTGTGTGTGTGTGTGTGTGTGTGTGTGTGTGTGTGTGTGTGTGTGTGTGTGTGTGTGTGTGTGTGTGTGTTTCTAATTATTTTCCAGAAGCTAATAATCACTTGACGATTTCAGTTCACTAATGATGAGATACTCCGTCTTTTCATCGGATACCTACGGCGATACTAGTATCTGGACCCGGGAGATAATCGTCTGTACTCGCGCTGACCCACTCGCGGCGGTACCTACTTCCGCCCAGCTCGACGTGATTTCCGCCCAAAAATCTGGTCCGAAGTTCAGTAACAATTTCGTTTGGCAGCTAATGATAATACAGGCCTCGTCATGCTGAGTTGTCTATATCAAAGTTGGTTTTGTTTTGATTATGTCTGTGTTCATTTTTGCTTCCGCCGACAGAAGAACTTTGCTGGAAACACCGCAATCTTGGCATACATTGCAAGGTGATCAAGAGATGGTTTCACCGCTGGGTAGAAGATTCGATTTGACGGTTAACTCGACAGGGGAGGGAATGGAGGGAATTTGGTCTGGTTCTGGAATCTTGAAGAATGGTGTGCGGGTAATTATCAGCTCGATGGTGTGCTGCTATTTTTGCTGCGGGGTTATTCTAAGAATGTGATCAGGTTTTTGCTCTAAAAATTCAAAAATGTGTTCTGCTCGCGTCTTATTTCTCTGTCTTTTTGTCTTGCAAGTTTAGACGTATGAGTCTCTGTGGTTTGAGTTTGGTGTGTGTTTGGGTGTGTGTGTGTGTGTGTGTGGTTTGCAGCTCGGCTCGAGTCAAATGTGGGCCTGATGCTTCAAATTTACGAGGGCATGTTACAAAACTTCCAGGTTGGACCACCTTTTCGTATAGGTATGCCATTGAAAAATAGTTGTTCTCAAAATTCTGGCTTGGTTTACGGTTGCAGCAAGCGAAGAAGCTCTATACGTCTGGACCAGAAAGTGAAAGAACTATATACTGTCTTCAAAAGCTATAACCGGGCCCATACTCAATTTTGCCCCCCCCCCCCACCTCCCCCTTTGTGGGTTTTTCATCAACTCGCTCTCTCTCTCTCTCTCTCTCTCTCTCTCTCTCTCTCTCTCTCTCTCTATTCAGTTTAGTCAGTGTCTGGTCTGTCTGTGTCGGCGCACGTGAACATCTGAGTTTCCGCTCTGCCTCTGTACGTATTTGCACGAGCAGTCTTTCTAAAGACCAGTGGTTTTTTTTCTACGCACCTTGTACAAGAGAACAAAGGGAAATAATTACTGTTGTACTTTCATTCCTGCCTAGTTCATAGACGGCTGATTTCATAAACGGCCCGATTCTCGGTGGTCCGCAGTTCTCGCTGGAACGTGAACTGTGCGAGATGTGCGTGTTTGTGCATATTCTTTGGTTTGGCAAACGGCACTGTTGATAGAAAAGAAGAAAGTATGTGCACACTTTGTAGTGACGTCGACAGTTCAGGGGTGGTTGCTCAGTCGCTGCAAACTGATTCCAGAGTTAAAATAACTAAGGTTAACCAGGGTTCAGGGTAGAGTTCATGCATCGTCTGAGTAGTTGGTGTGTTTTCTGGCTTCGAGGATTCTTTCTCACATCCGACTGATTTAATTTCCTTGGCGAGCTAAGCAAAGAAGAATGCTGATACAGTGTGTATGGGGGGTCAGTGTGGCCGGATGGGTTGGTGTCGGTGCAGTCTTTAGTTATCAGTGTATAGGTGAATGGTCTGCGCGCGTTGTATAGTAAGTATATTTTCTGCAATGATCTAACAAACTCACACTAAACAAACTCAATATCCACCAAATCTTCTTCGCAAAGATAGCCAACACTACATCAAACTAGTTTTCAATGCAGAACTTAGTGTGCTTTGAAATGAACAGCACCGTCTAAAAATTGTCTTGTAAGTAAAACATCACTTGACAGATCGCACATTCAGTCGACGCCATTTTGGAACCACACAAACCCTCGACTGTGTTCGGGTCGGACTAGAGCAACCAGAGTGACGTCATCAGGTTCGACCAGACCCCGATTCAGCGAACTTTAGTCCGACCCTTTTCTTTTTTCTTTATTTGGTGTTTAACGTCGTTTTCAACCACGAAGGTTATATCGCGACGGGGAAAGGGGGGAGATGGGATAGAGCCACTTGTCAATTGTTTCTTGTTCACAAAAACACTAATCAAAAATTTGCTCCAGGGGCTTGCAACGTAGTACAATATATTACCTTACTGGGAGAATGCAAGTTTCCAGTACAAAGGACTTAACATTTCTTACATACTGCTTGACTAAAATCTTTACCAAAATTGACTATATTCTATACAAGAAACACTTAACAAGGGTAAAAGGAGAAACAGAATCCGTCAGTCGCCTCTTACGACATGCTGGGGAGCATCGGGTAAATTCTTTCTCGTCCCAACCAATATGGGACTCCCCCTAACCCGCGGGGGGTTAGTCCGACCCTAGTAACTAGGGTCGCCAACGTAACTCGACCAATGTCGCGCGGTAGAGAGTGCCTCATTTTGTCAAGAGTGTTCACTCTTTCACATCACACATACTCACACATGCACACACACACTCACACACACACTCACACACACACACACTCACACACACTCTCACACTCTCACACACTCACACTCTCACACACACACACACACTCCCGGCAGAGTTATTCTGAACATCGTGAAAAATCGGCCCTCAACTCTTCAAACAATAGACCAATCCTGAAAATAACTCTGTGTTTTTTGTTATGGGCTGTGAAAGAGTGAATGCCTTTGCGTTTTACACGGACAAGCATAGGAGGGGCCAATCACTATTATGCATTCGCAAAGCATTCTTCGGGTGGGTGATGACGAGGGGAAAATTGATGTTCCCGATAGCCTCGCGGCCCTCTCACGTCTCATGTTCAATGTAAATTCAGTGTTCGATGAATAATGGATAGACCGTTCCGGCCAATGGTAAGGAAGTCCCATCTGCGTAGCTTCACTTGGCGCTTTGATTCTGGACCAATCGTCACTCCGGGCTGAGGTGCACGAAGATCGAAGCGGGTGACAACCATTGGGTGGTAACTTGGTGAGAGTTGTCACCTTCTTGGGGGCTAACCGACTTGGGTCTCTCCCTCCCACTTGGTCGCGGTGCACGAAGCCGTCTCGGTCATTTACCCTACCGGGTCGGAGGTTATAAATAGATTCGGGAAAGTGACTTCAGTGGCCTTAGTGCGCATGCGCTGATCATGGTGTATACCGTGGAGCCATCGGGAATCCAAGGGAAACAAAAGAAAACTTGACTATAATTATCAGAAAAGGGAAGGGCAGTGACCAAAAATAAATGATACAATATTTGTAAATGTGGATAAGCACTGAGGCGAAAAACTAACGTGTGTATGTTTTTGAGCGCTTTTAGGGCACATCAATTAGGGTTGGGGTTGGGTGAAGAGGGAGATACAATAAAACAAAAACTACTGTGAATTTTGGTTATTTTTATCAAAATTCTGTTTGTTTTATAAAGTTATATCTGAGGTTTCACAGATTTTCAATTTGCACTGATACACTGGCCTCGAATGAATCCCTCGGTAATGCTTTTAGGTCTACGACCGAATCAAAATCATCCTGTTTTTTAATGTTTTGAGCAATGGGTCTTTTTTTCTTTACATTTTAATTCAGCTTCATTCTACTCAGAAGAAATTCTTTCAATGTGATGAAAAAAACATTAGATAGACGTTTGCTCGGAGAACGTTTGTCAACACAGCAACATTTAAAAAAAAAAAAGTTGGACGATATAGATTGTTAGATAAAAGGATCTGTGTTTTAGCATTCTGTCTCATCGTCATTATTAACTGTTGCACTTCAGACACCCCCACACACACACACACACACACACACACACACACACACACACACACACACACACACACACACACACACACGTTTGCTCCAGTTACAATCATGTACTTCGTAAGGCTTTATTCAAGTTTGTCTCTTGTTCTTAAACATCCGAATTCAAAGCACACGTCTGAGCTGAGAATATAATTATATACATAAATGTCTGCCGCCATTCAATGTAAAATAATGTTGATTTGTGATCCAAACACTTCCGAAGAATAGTGCTGGTTCGTGTGTCTTCAGTCAACCGGCGCCGCATCATCACAACTCCACCCCTGCCTGCCTGCAAAAATACAAACATAGAGGGTGACACACACAAAATTCAACCCAATTTTGTTTTTATAATTTCTACATCCGTTGACCGAATTAGTTATCATTTGGTGTTTATTAACTACAGCTTATGCATGACGAAGGTCAACAAAGTTGCGAGGTTACAGGTTAAATGGAGGGGTACTTTGGAACACTTTTGAAAGAAGCTAAAAAATCGGACCATGAAACCTACAAACAGGAAACTTCGTGGAATGGTGATGAACAAAGTGAAATTCATGCACAACAACCATGAAGATATTCGCCGAACACGATTGACTGGAGAAATTACCCCTTCATGGTTGAGTCACACTTGCGCAAAATTAACCGATAAGAGGAACGCAACCCTCTATGGGGATGCCCTCCTCCTGCCTGTTATGGCTGTACTCAATTCATTGATTGTCCAAGGTTGTTTATGGTATACTACGTCCTTCAAATAACCCCAAGGATATCAATCTTGAAGAATTAAATCGGGTTCGTTAGTCTACCGCTCCATTTTAAACCTCGAACTGTTGAGTCCATCCCCGAATTTGGATTCTTTTTCGAAAGACAACCAAAGTCAGACCATTTCACCTACAAACTTGCATCTTTCGGGACTAGTCATGCCGAAGCTGCAATTAATGTACACCAAGTATGAAGTATACGAAATACCCTTACTTTCTTGCAGACACCTCAGTTAGCTATCATGCATGCAACTGACTCAAGAAGTCTCACTGGGGAGTTGGAAACTGTGTCGTCTTCAGCCGATTAATAAATTACAATATATCAGTAAACACACACACACACACACACACACTCACACACACACACACACACACACACACACACACACACACACACACACACACACACACACACACGCACAGAATTACAGTCAGCATTGCAAAAAATAAAGATGAATTTTCTTATGCATGTCACGATCGGGTGACAGAGACCAAGAAAGTGTCACTCAGTGGAGTGCCTGTTCTTGGTCGATTATGATAGAAAGCGCCTGTACGTGATATTGGGCTACAGCAGAGTTTGCTGACAGTGCTCAATCAGCACGGATGTTTTGTAGCGCACGAGTTTCACAGTGGGGGTTTTTGCTGTCACAGGGCTGACGGTTTTTCGCTGACAGCGCGCACGGGATTTTCAGGGATTAAGTTTCTCGTGTCTTTTTTCTGCTTGGGAGGCAGAATTGTGTATAGCTGGACTGGTTTTGTGACAAGGTCAGTCACGTGTTATTGGCTAGGTTGTCTGAGAGAGACACAAGCACGGGGCACTTGACACCCAGCGGCAGAAGGGGAAGGATCTAATACACAGTTTCTAGAGTATGATGGTTTTTCACCGAATATTGTATTCGGCACTCTAGGGGAGCTTCCACTAGTTTTTCCTGTCTCACTGCCAGTACTTTGCTGAGGACAAGTCGTCAACTTTCCTTCGTCGGCGATGGCTTTCGCATAAGGATTCGACAAGGGGTTCTGGAGGTTTTTGGTCACTGTTGACGAACAGAGGCTGTTCCAGGGAGGAGGCGGACTTTGCTTCCATTGAGAGTACAATCATAGGCTTTTGAGGTAATAAATCATTATTTAACGCTGTTGATGAGTCTGTGTTGTGGAATGAAATACTCTCTGTTGTTCTTTCCAGGTTAGCGCATAATTTACTCTCTGTGACGCTAAAATACTAATCTGTATATGGTTTTTGCAGATAGGGAGAGAAGGACGGAAAATGACTGTTTTGTTGTTGTAAAAAGTCCGTTTTGTGCAGGCCCACGTGCTCGATGAGATATTTAAAGATGACATGTTTAAAGGTGGTGGGTGAGGGGTAGCTGACATGTTTAGTGCACCGATGCTTTCTGTTTGCAGCCTTCGTTTCGTTTCGTTTCGTTACGTTCCTGTAACATCTGCACGGCTGACTTTGGCGGGACCTGTTGAAGCTACGCTAACCAGGAGACCGGCTAACCAGCGGACCGGCTAACCAGCGGACCGGCTAACCAGCGGACCGGCTAACCAGCGAACCGGCTAACCAGCGAACCGACTAACCAGCATACCCGCTAAGCAGCAGCAGCAGAGATAAAGCTAAGTGCACCATGTCGTACGCACCCCGTTGACCACCGTTGTCTTTTCGTATCTGTGATTTCATTGGAGTAGTGACAACGTGGGGTGTGTGACACCTGCACGAACTAGAGCTTTTCGAACAGAACATTCGCATTTAACTATATTTACACGGGTTCAGCGTGTTACTATAATTTTCTATATACTACTGGCATTTTGTCAGTGAACACTGGTTTTTTTACGTGTTGAGAACGTAAAAGGAACATATTTTGAGTGAAGGCTCGAGGGAGGTGGAGAGTTTATACATAAACAGGCGTCTGAAACTTATACTTTTGTTGACTCTATTTAATTGTATGACTGCGAGAGTGGATCGTGGTGTGGTTAGTTAATTAGTAGTAATTAACCGGTTCATAATCACCTTAAGTGATATATTGAAACGTGACAATGCATAATGCCAAAGAAGGCAAATTAGTCTGATTTCTGAATTTAAACGAATGATGCAAACAGCGCTACATACCTTGTTCATATCCTGTTCTGCAATGTTTAATTAGCCCATTGTACATATCTTGGCGGTAAAAACCGTAAGAGATCAAAATCAGATAACATTATACCGCTTGCAGAAACAAAACACAAGAATGCATGCTTCTTTCATTTTAACCAGTCTGAAAAATTCATGTTCGCCAGTGTAAAACCTTACATGACATTTCTACGAACAGCTTCTATACAAAAGTATGCCCTAGCATTGGGAACTTCGTGGGACTCGAGAAAGGAAAAGAAATAATAGCTTAGAAACTATTCGGTGTTGTGTTGTTATCCTGCAATTGAATAGATGAAAAATCCATGCGTCCTTAAAAGGCACAGTCCTTTCCATGCAAACGATTTGGCTCAACCCAAACCTGGCGATGCTTTTACGTAGAATAAGACTTCCCCTTTCCCAAGACACATGACAAAATTCAACAGCCTGAATCAGTGAATGCTTTGTGTGCACAACAAATTGTTATTTTTTAAATGTTTTTGCGAATTCACTTCATTAACAAAAAACTTGTAAAAAAAAAAAAAAATTCACCAAATTCCAGCTGAGCAGAACTGCTTTCACAATAAGGACTGGGCCTTTAAAGGTACGTTCCTCATCATATTACCCAGTATATCAGACACCACATTGTCATGTTTGTCCAGGTTTTTACATGGAAAAAATAAAACTTTATTTTAACATGGGCACATACGTCTGACTTCTTTTGGTGGAGATTGGAGGATGTGCGATTCATTTCCTACTAGGCACTGGTGTCAACATGTGAAATTCATTAAGCGAAATGTTTTCACTATACACAGAACATAACCAGGCTATCAAATGTGTGGTATATGTTCAAGTCAGAATGATGCCCTCATTTTTTTTTTAATTTGAGAGATCTGTGATGTCTGACATTTTGGTTCAAAATGTAAGGAATTTATACTTAAGCTCTAATGAGTACAAATTTGTCTTGTCAAAAACCAAAAGCATATATATTCCTTCCTCTACATGCAAGACTTTCTTTTATCTGTGCATCTTCATTTAGTACAGCAAACAAACAAAAACATCACACTCTGCATAGCGAAACAACTTGCAAAGAAAACCTCACAATCTTTATTGGGAGAAAGCCCCTGACTGTTGCAATGTTTTATGCATTAAAAAAAACCACTGAAACTGTGTGTTTGAATTCTTCAGTTTGATCAGCTATATGTGTTTAAAAAGTTACCTTGATCATTCTGACATGCTGTGGCTCAAATCACATCTCAGACAATGTTGTAGACTCCATAGATCTATAGACGTTGAGGCGCATGGAAGAACTGCATTCTGTGGAAACACAAAACATACACACAGAGGAAGAACAAGTCACAACAATTTTTAGCAGCAGCAACAGTATATATGATTCTATTAGTGTGGTGTTCGTGATTTAATGAGTTGGGGGGGGGGGGGGGTGGACGGTGTGGGGTGGGTGGGGGGGGGGGGGGGATGTGAGAAGGCTAGTTGGGGAACCGGGGGAGGTTTGATATTAGTCAGCATTGTCATTTAAATGTTAGTGATTCAAATGACTGAATTTAAAACAGGGAGAGAGAGATTGTGAATATATGTGTGTGTGTGTGTGTGTGTGTGTGTGTGTGTGTGTGTGTGTGTGTATGTGTGTGTGTGTGTGTGTGTGTGTGTGTGTGTGTGTGTGTGTGTACAGAGTAAATGCAGAGCCATTGATTGGAAACAAAAACTTGTTACTGTTAAATATCAACAGTTATACAACATAAGAGGCAATGGAAAAGTATGATATGGATATGAAAATATATGTTGCAGGTGGAAGAGGGGAGGGGGAGAGGGTCTTTGTTGCTAACAGTTAATAAGCAACTAAGGCCAGTTGTTGTTCTGGGTGTAACCTTGTAATGTTTAAGCAAACATGTTTGTGGATCACCTTCTGCATTTAGATCTGTTTGAGTATTTGCAAAGTTACCTTGATCATTGTGGCATCCTCTTGATCCCATCACATCTGAGACTATGGCCTGTAGACTCCATGGTCAGACGCTGGAGTGATAACAAGGTCATTCTGAAAAATTGAACATAATTATGCAGAGAGGGGGCAAGGATAGGGGGGTGGGGGCAGGGTTGAAGGTTGGTTACAGTGCTAGTTGGACATGAATGTTATGGGGTGAGGATGGTGCTGATATTAATAAGCATAATCAGTTAAAGCTCACAACTATCTTGATCTTCACAGACATGAATTGCATAATGAATCCACAAGCATGTACCTTTATTTTTGCCCTTGAGTTATAGGTGGAAGGAAATGTTGAGTGGTAAACACAAGTTGTATTGATCACTGGGTCAGCCTGTGGTCAGTCCCCTTTGATCTGCAGATTGCATCAGCATAAACAAACACAACGTCATCATCGTAAACAGCCTGAATGGTCAATCATGAATCTAAGAATACAAACACTGGATCTAATTTGAGAGTCTGCAAACGAGTCAGTTTGAAGATTCAATGAAAATCTGGCAGTCAATGAAGCAGATAGATCTGGCCTTGCGCTTGTGTTTGCAAGCAGATACATGTTTGAACATCCCTTATCTTAACGTTATCATTCAACAGATTGATATTTTGCCTGACGATTTTCCTGCCGATGAGCTAAACAAACAATGAAAATCACAGAAGTGGTAAGATTTTGAAGACGAAATTCAGTCATACAAACAAACTCAACAGAAAGAATCTAGCTAACTACTGTACAGCTTTCGACAAAATCAACGCATTTGCATGCCTTAGTCATTCCTGCTTTGATTCCAATAATTCTACATGATCGTAATGCACACAAAATACGAAAACGAGCTAATCGAAATGAGTAACACTGCCTCACCTGCTATGATTGTACTGTGAAAGCGAAGATCGTCTGCGATTCGAGATTTCAAAGTCGAACAGCGGCGTTTCTGCACTCTCAGCGGTTATCTTGCTTGGAAATGTGAAAAGCATGACTTGAAATCGAACGGAAGGCACCATTCTACCTTTTCGTTTGGGCGTTGTTTTTGTAAAATCTCCGAAAACGTCATTTCGAAAAAGGCGGTCGCCATTTTTTTGGGTGCCAACTTCTTTGAGTGGGGCTGCTAGCTAGCTGGTCCAAACGGGAGCCTCCCGTTCGGTACGCAACCCTGGGAAAAAAGCTTCGTGCACCCCGACCGGGAGGGAGCGGACCGACTTGGGCAGATCTCCCATTGGTTGTCACCCACTTTGGCTTCGTGCACCTCAGCCCGATGACCGGTCGTCGAAAAAGGAGAAACTGATTTCAAAGGCTTGCTTCAGGGGGCCGTGTTTTTACTGAAGCGCTCGCCCGACACAAACACAATGTCAATGAATGACTGACCGACCGACTGATTCACTCATGACTGGCTATCCGGCTTCGTACCTACCTGTCTACCTACCTGCTACCTATCTACATGCCTACCGATCGACACTGAGACTGATTAAAACTGATTAATGATTTAAACTGATAACTCAAAGCCCAGGCTAACTAACTCACTCACTCACTACCGCATTGTAAGCCCCCCCCCCCCCCCCCCTTCTAGTACCCCCGCCGCCTCCACAACAAACACTAATCTACCTGGGAGGGCTCCCGCTGCAAATGTATACAGTGATACTGAGGAGACGGAGTTATTGGTTGCACGTGTACACACGCACAGTCAAGTGTTGATAGCACTGCGCTGACAAGAAACTGACAAGGAGCACGTGCGCCGTGTCACTGTGACCTAGTCCTCACCAGCTGGACAAGACAGATGACTGGGGAATTTCAATCACAACCATTCTTTACCCTTCTCTCTAGAACAACCCCAGTTTTTCTTTTCTTTGCGGAAAATATGGTCGATAGATCAGGGAGACTACTCCCCGTGACGCTCGCTATAAGACAATTATCATTATCCACTGACCAGTTTGCTGTACGCGGCGGCCAGTCACTCTGCCTTCCTCGGATACAGTAAGCTTACAGTTGTACGACTGGCACCGAAAGAGTCAAATCCGCTCAATACTGAGACGACGATGTTCGGAACTAACTTGACTCGCCGAGTCGGTTTGTATGGGTTGTCAAAGAGTAGACTCTCGCTTCTGAGTCAGACTTTCAGTCCAACGTTCCTGTGCACGTGACATTATAGGCCAGTCACTGGCGAAGGGTGTGTTTGAAACACTGGCGTGGACAAGGAGCAGGGGTCGAAAGCTTGATTCACTAAAAAGCAATGCTGTATTATTCAATCTTTCACAACCGGCAATACAAAGCCGACAGAGTTATTTCCGGAGTCGGTTCGTCTATTGCCATTGGAAGTGATGCAAACTGACATACTCGGTTCGTATATTGCCATTGGAAGTGATGCAAACTGACATACTCGGTTCGTCTATTGCCATTGGAAGTGATGCAAACTGACATACTCGGTTCGTCTATTGCCAT